>NC_058131.1:164413567-164500906 GCF_016433145.1 Gracilinanus agilis | reverse complement strand
CTCAGGAGAAACTAGACCTTAATATATATATATATATATATATATATATATATATATATGTATCTGGGATTTGTCTATAGAGATGCTTATTGAATCTGAGAGCTTATGGGGTCATCAAGTAAAAGAGGAGAGAAAATAGAAAAAAAGGAGACCCAGAACAGAACTTTGGGGGAAACCTAAAGTTAGTGGACTTCACATGGGTTGTGATCCAGCAAAGGAAACTGAAGTGTCAGATAGGAGGAGGAAGAAAGAACAATGTCATGAAAATGCAGAGAAGATGTTCATCTAGGAAGAGATGTTCAATAGCATGAGATATAGCAAAGTGGGAAAGGATACAGACAGAAAAGACCATCAGATTTGGTAATTAAGAGATCACTGGAGGGGTAGATTCAATTTAGTGATAGTCAGAAACCACATTTCAGAGGATGTGGAAGGAGTAGGGGTAGTAAGTATAGATAGTGTTTTTCAAGGAGTTTGGCTAAGAAAGGGAAGAGAAAAAAATGACAGCTACTTGGGATATTATGGTCTTGTGAGGCATTTTTTGGGTGTGGGAGGCTTGGGCATATTTAAAGGCAGCAAGGAAGGAACCAATAAATATGGAGAGATTAAAGATTAGTAGGAGATGGAGTGGGAGTAGTCTTGTAGAGAATATGTAGAGAAGTTGTCTTTGATGAGGAAAAAGTTTACCTCTTCATTTGAAACTAGAACAAAGGAGATAAGCTATAATGATATCAAGGGGTTGTGAGATGAAGAAAAGGGAATATAAGTGAGATCATTGTGTTTCAACTTGATTTTCTTGGTAAAGTGTGAGGCTAGATCCTCAGCTGAGAGCATGGAGGTGGGGAAGTAGGAGGGGAGAGACATGAAGAGAAAAGAGAATGTTTGGAACAGCTGCTTCAATGAGTAGAATATAGAATCAGAAATAAAAAAGCATTAGGGCAGCTGAGTAGCTCAATGGATTGAGAGTCAGGCCTAGAGACAGGAGGTCCTAGGTTCAAATCTGGCCTCAGACACTTCCCAGCTGTGTGACCCTGGGCAAGTCACTTGACCCCCATTGCCCACCCTTACCACTCTTCCGCCTAGGAGCCAATACACAGAAGTTAAGGGTTTAAAAAAAAAAAAAAGAAGTAAAAATCATTATTTCACTGCAGTGAGGGCCCAGTAGAGGTCAGACAACATAAACATAATAGCTTTATCAAGCTGCATGTTTATAGGAGTATAGGAAATGGGAGGTGGAAATAATTCAGGGTCGGAGGTCTAGAAGGCCTGAGAGGGGGACCAAGGGAACAAGGGATTCTTAAAGAATAGTGTAGAGTTGAACTTTACTCACTAATGGGTTGAGATTGGGAATGTTAGAGGGCATAAACAGAGTAGGGGGAGCCCCTTGGAAGTTACTGAGCAGTGGAGGGACTAGAGGTCAACATGAGAAGAAATAGAAGGCTCAATGAAGATTAAGGCATAGGAAAAGATGACATTATAGATGATTATGATTGAATAAAAGAATTTCATTGTTTTGATCAAGAAAACAAAACATTTATGATAGCAAGATCAAATGTATGACTACCTCTTGATAGAGCTGAGGTGGAGTGGAGGGATAATTGGAGTTGAGTAGATTGAGAAACTGAAAGATTATTGTATTTGAAGAAACATCAACATGTATGCTCAAGCCCTCTAATTGAAGGGTAGAAGTTAGTCTATAGAAAGAGACAATGAGCTAGCAACAAGTTATTAAGAAATCAAGGAAAATGACCTGAAGGCCAATAGATAAGAGTCACAGGAATTTGGATTGGGTCATAACTTTGAATAGATTGAACATCAAAAGAAAAGAAGTTGTCAAATAATAAAAGTAGTGGTAGAGAGAGAGATTCTTTAGGAACAATGCAAAAAGGAATATTCCAACTCTTCCTCAGCAATCAGGGAACTGAGAATGAAAAGGACAGCCAGGATGCAGGATGATGCAGGGGATCCAGGTCTCTGTGACTGCTATAAATATGGAGGTAGCATGAAAGAAAGAATGGATCATAAGTTTTTGTACAATTAGATTGTAAGCTCATCAAGGGTAATGACTGTCTTGCTTCTTTTTATATCCCCAGCACTTATCACAGTGCCTGGCATATTGTAGGCTCTTAGTAAAGGTTTATGATTGATTGAGGAAAAGGACTAAAATTAAAAGTTTGTTAATTACAGAATAGGAATCTCAGATTTGAAATAAGACATGGATGGAATAGAGTTGAGGTAGATGATATTGAGAGAATGTATAACAGGAATTGTGGAGGGCATGGTTTACTTTTATCTTCCTTTTAAGTATTACCAAGATTGGGAGAGTTAAAGATGGTGGGAGTTTGCTCTCCATTGGGGAATAATTTCAGACAGAATATTAATATATGGAAGTGGCTCCACTGATGAATTTTTGAACCTAGCCTATTCCAGGGTGTGACTATTTTATAGTCTCATTGAGGTCTGTCACTACTTCTCAGCTGGTCTTTTTCTTGGTCCTTCATCTGACTGCACCAAGTGTCCCTCACAAGGCTCCACTTTGCATCGAGGTCTGGCATTAATAATGCTTTTATCATTGACAATAATAAATATTGCTGAGGGCAATTTGATTGTTGCAGCTTTGAGTCCTTCAGTTCTTAGGAGGAAGTTGTTTCTGCTAATGATCTGCTATATTTTGGTCATAGTCACTTTGTTCATGATATATGATGATATTGCTGTTCCATGTGACTTTTTTTTTTTGCAAATTTTTTAACCCTATTAATAACAAGCATATATTTTCTCTGTTTTGATTTTTCTCTCCCCCAATGGAAAAGAAAAAGAAAAAAAGAAATTTTGTAACAAATTTACATAGTTTAAGCAAAGCAGATTCCAACATTGGCCATGACCCAAAATGTAAGTCTTATTTTGTATATAGATATTTTTAAATGGATAGTTTATCCTTTATCTTGGATCAGTCATAATTTATTATTGGGTTCCTAGGTTGACAAATCATTTCTGTTTGAGTTTGTGGTAAAAAATATACTTGAATCTCTTATGCAATGATAATATGAGTTTTTGATTTTCCTGGCAATCAAGTATTTCAAAGTTGACATGGGATTATCTTCTTTGCCATCAGACTCTGTGATAAGCAGATCAGTGATTTCAGATTTACCTACAAATAATGTTAGGCTTTAGCATCCCTGTTTGCCTTTAGATCATCTAATGTTATATTAGCCATAATTTTTCCAGGATACTTTTTTTGTGGCTTAGAAATTGGACAAAAAGTGTTGACGGCAAAGTGTCAAGCATTAGGCAGTTTTCTTAGCCCCTGGGATTAGTGCTGGGCCCACTCTGATTCACTCTCTTCATTACGAGTCTGGTGAAGGAGGACATGATGTGTTAATGAAGTGTGCTGAGGATTGAAAACTAGGGAAGGTTGTGAATAGCTGGGAGAATGGGGCAGCTTTTGGGACAAAAGATGTCAGATTCCTGACTAGATGAATTCAGGCATAGAAAAATGTATGCCAAGCTTCTGTGGAGATGCCTCATGCCAACAGTATTAATGACACCTATCTCCAGGGCTGTCATGAGGATAAAATGAAATAATACTTGCATAGCGCTTTGAAAACTTTAGAGATACCTAAATGATGCTAGATATTATTAATTATTACATAGCTAGGATTATTTTTAGGTTCTTACAAACTCTGAGGACAATCAAAGTCTTACCATTTCTGTGGTTTGGCTTGTGTATGACCATGTAACTGCTACACTTTCTCTTTGTTGTTGTTTTATTGTCATTTCGGTTATTTTTTTTAACCCTTAACTTCTGTGTATTGGCTCATAGGTGGAAGAGTGGTAAGGGTGGGCAATGGAGGTCAAGTGACTTGCCCAGGGTCACACAGCCGGGAAGTGCCTGAGGCCAGATTTGAACCTAGGACCTCTTGTCTCTAGGCCTGACTCTCAATCCACTGAGCTACCCAGCTGCCCCCATTTCAGTTATTTTCAACTTTTTATGACCCTATTTGGGGTTTTTCTGGCAAATGTACTGGAGTTGTTTGCCATTTCCTTCTCTTGCTCATTTTAAAGATGAGGAAACTGAGGCATGCAGGGTTAAGTGACATGCCCAGAGTCACAGAGCTAATAGTTGTTTGAGATCAAATTTGAACTCAGAAAGATGAATCTTCTTTATTCTAAGAGCAGTGTTCTATCCACTGCCTGTTTTTTTCTTTCATATTCAATAATTTTCTAAAAATTCTGTTTTTCCTTCATCTGCATTATTAAGTGTTCGTGGTTTGTGCGTGTGTGTGTGTGTGTGTGTGTGTGTGTATGTTTTCCAGCCATTTACAAATTGTTCCTCTCCAAATAGTCCTTTAATTGTTTTATTAGATCATTCCTATGTTTAGCATTGCTTTCTTTACTAAAAAATAAGATTATTTCTTCTAGAACTTAATGGTATTATACCATTACTGTGAGACAGGTCCAGAATAACCCTTGGTGATTTTGAACTTGTTGTGTGAAACTTGGGTGTGTTCTCTAGAACTATTCTATTTATTTTCTTTCTAGGAGATGGAGGTCCAAAATTTTTTGGAAAATTGGGGATGATTAAAATGAAGCTTTTAACAGGAGTTCACTGAAAAAAGTTGACACTATAGGCTAATTTTATTTTATTTTTTAGAAAAAATTTTTCCATGGTTCCATGATTCATGTTCTTACTCTCTCCCTTCCAGATCCCCCCGCCCCACACTGTAGCCGACACACATTTCCACTGGTTTCTTCATGTGTCATCGAGCAAGACTGTTTCCATATTATTGATAGTTGTTCTAGGGTGGTTGTTTAGAGTTTACTTGCCAAATCATGTCCTCATCAACCCATGTGTTCAAGCAGTTGTTTTTCTTCTGTGTTTCTCCTCCCACAGTTCTTCCTCTGAATGTGGGTAGCGTTCTTTTCCATAAATCTCTCAGAATTGTCCTGGGTCATTGCATTGCTGCTAGTACAGAAGTCCATTACATTCGATTTTACCACAGTGTATCAGTCTCTGTGTACAATGTTCTCCTGGTTCTGCTTCTTTCACTCTGCATCAATTCCTGGAGGTCTTTACAGTTCACATGGAATTCCTCCAGTTTATTATTCCTTTGAGCACAATAGTATTCCATCACCAACAAATACCACAATTTGTTCAGCCATTCCCCAATTGACAGGCATACCCTCGTTTTCCAGTTTTTTGCTAATTTTAAAGAGTTGTGCTCCCTCCTTTTTAAGCATGCTAGAGTGGACTGTGATTATTGCCATTATTACCAATCATTTTGAGAGATTTCTCTTTTTACATCCTCACTGTAGGAAACTCCTGGTGTGGAAATTTCCATTGCCTTTGTGGATCAGCAACTCATTTATGGTCACAGAGTGATGGAAACTTACCTAGTTTCACTGAGAAGTTAAGTGACTTATCCATGGGTTATGTAGCTGGTTTCCATTAAAGTCAATTCTTGAACACAAGTCTTCCTTATTATGAAATTGGCCCTTTCCTCCATTGTGACACACTACCTCTCATAGCTAATGCTATCATTACTCCATTTTTGATAATTGTAATGCTATTTCTATTTTTGGTTCTCTGGAATTGCAGTTCTGAGATTTACAACGAGGAGAGGTTAATAATAAAAGGTTATGTAATATAGAGATACCCTATAACACAGATTTTATTTGCCAGATTAACAGATATTTATAAAGGATCTCTTTATGCCCTAGGCACTGTGTGGTGGGTTGTATATAAGAAGGAGACCTGAGGAGGCCTTTCCCTTAAGGAGTTTATAGTTCAAATGGAGAAGTAAAAAAGCAAAAATGTGAAAAATGAAATAAAATATTTAAGCAAATAATTCAAGCCACTTTGTAGATGTCACAAGGGGTCATACAATTGTTAAATGAATTGTGTATGCATTACTTATTATAGGTCTTAAGAAGAGGGGGATATCTCTTTAGATTATTGTTATCAGTGTGGTGTGGCATACTGAAAAGCCAAAAAGTTTATGCTGTTTTATGTCTAGCCATCAACTTGTTCAGTGGATAGAAAATCAGGCTAGTCACTTTAACTTCTGCCTGGCTCATTTTCCTTTCTGTTAAATGGGAACAATAATAGCACTTGCCTCTCAGAGTTGATGTGAGGGTCAAATGAGATAATATTTGTAAAGTGCTTTAAGAGTCTTAGTGCGGTATAAGTGCTAGGTATTATAAACCTTTCGATGCCCCAAACACTTCTCTTAATCATAGAGCAGGTATTGATCTGTTTGTAAAAAGACATCCTTACACCAATGAAATTACAGGTCTGATCAAAAACAAAAACAATGCCTTAAGTCTTTCATTTGGATTGAAAAAGCCTACTCCCCAATAATAATGGAGAAGCGACATTGTTAGAGTGTAGTTTGGAAAAGATCTGAGAGGTTTTAATGGGCTGTAAGCTCAAAATAAGTCTACAATGATGTGGTAGCCAGAAAAGATAATAGATTTGAAGTTGCAGGAGATAGGGCATAGTTCCAGAAATAAGGAAGGGATTGGTGCAGTGTATTCTTCTTAGTCAGATCATATCTGAAGTATTATGTTCAGTTCTGGGCATACTCTTTGGAAGATGATTGATAAAATGGAGAATGTCTGGAGAAGGGCAACCACAATGGTGACTGGCCTTGAGTTTATGTCTTAGGAGGATCTGTTGAAGGATGTGAGAATAAGTCTTCTTTAGAGAACAAAAGACTCAGGGGAACGTGATAAGATATCTTCAAGTATTTGAAAGGCTCTCATGTGGAAGAAGGGGTTAGATTTGACTCTTTTTTGCCTCAGAAGACAAAATCAGGAGCAGGTGTAGGCGAGTGTTAGGAGCCAGTGAGAGATGGGTTTGTATCTTGATTTAGTCTTGATGCTAGGAAAGTCTTTCTGATAATTAGAGGTCTCTGTTAGTTTATTGTACTGTTTTAAGAGGTGTTTGGTTTTGATAATTGGAGGTCTTCAGGCAGAGGATATGTGATCACTTGTTGGGAATATTATTGGGGGAGATTCTTTTTCTGGTTTGGGTTGACTTAGATGACCACCAAGCTATCTAATGACTAAAATTCTGTTGTATTTTCCAACTTCTCCTTGACTAATAAGTATGTGTTGTCTTTCTTAATAGGTACATAGTTCTGTGACAGACAGTGGACATTTAAAGAAGCAGAAGACAGAGACCTAGTTTCTGCCCTCAAAGAGCTTACAATCTAGCAGGATTTAGCTAAAACAAAAACCAGTCCTATATTTTTAGAGTCAAGCAATTATAAAATAATTGAATGTTAATAACAAAATAACTTTGTGATTTATTGAATCAATGTATCTGAAGTTCAGAGATAGGAAGAATCATTATGGGCTGCAGTAGTTGGAGGGTTTATGGTGGAGGTGGGGCATGAGTTGGACCTTGAAGGATGAGTCAGATTGAAATAAGCATAAATATTGTGAAAGTGCCTCTCAGGCATGGGAAAGAAGTGTGAATAAAGCCTTGAAGGTGAGTAGACTTGTCTGTTTGGAGTGGAGGTTGTGGATTCCTAAGAAATAATGGAAAATGTTTGGAGGGCTAGTGTGAGACCAAAATTATGGCGAGGATTGAAAGTCAGGTGGAAAGAGATCTCTTGTGGGACTAGATGTGGGAAGTGAGGAAGCCACTTGAAGTAGATTCTTGAAATGACTTGAGGTGAATATTTTTGGCATCTCTATTAATATTATTGATTCCTTCAGCTAATTAATATGTGGGGTCAGATTTGAACTCAGGTCTTTCTGACTCCAGAACCAAAATATCAGTAAATTTGTTGTTGAATCATTTTTCAGTTGTGTTCAACCTTCCAGTTTCAATATATCAGTAAATCTGTTGTTGTTCAATCATTTTTCAGTTGTGTTTGGCTTTCCATGTCCCCATTTGGGGTCTTCTTGGCAAAGATACTGGAGTCGTTGGCCATTTCCTTCTCTAGTTAATTTTATAGATGAGAAAACTGAGGCCAATAAATTTAAGTGATGTGCCTCTCAGACTACAACACTAGTAAGTGTCTAAGTTCAGATTTGAATTCAGGAAGTTATATCTTCCTGACTTCAGGGTTGGCACTCTATCCACTATACTATCTAGCTACCTATGTCAGTAAATACCATGCATATGTGCTACATATGTTTCCCTCTAGCCTGTGAAATAGAACATAGGAAGATTCCTGATTTGGAAAATAAGGCAATGTGTCTTTTTTGCTTCCCACCTTCGTTTTAAATAGCAATGAACTAAAATGTAATTTTTGCTTCCATTATAAGAAATACAAAACAAGACTTTACTGGGCAGCTATTAATCTCCTGCCTATTAGTGCAGCCCTTTGAGCATTATACATATGTATTTTTTATGGCTATGGCTATTAGTAGGCATTTTATTGAACGAGACTTGTAGGTGCACAGCTTAAACAAAAGATTGCAGTTTCATCTGTCTCCTCTGATCAAACTTCTGTGGCTAATAAGGAGATTCAGAGATTACTCAAGGCGTTTCCATTTATCAGTTATAGTTAGTCTTTGTCCAATTTCTTTCAGACTGTATTGGAATGGAAATTTGAAACCACTAAGTCTCATTGCCACATCAGATTTGGAACATGGCTTAAGGGGTGTTTTTTTTGGTTGTTTTTGTCATTTTTTGGATAAAGAGCTATTATTGTTTTTGAAATGATACAGGGCAATTTTCCATTGGAGTTTTGCTGTCATCCCAAAAGCTAGAAATCTTTACTAATGCCACAAAATTAAGAGAGGACCTTTCTTAAATGGCTAATGTTTTCCTTTAGATTTTCCCAGTGGAGCTGGAATCTGGGAAATCTGCACAGAGCTGGTGACCATGGTAGAAGAGGCATTTTAATCTATTAAGAAGATGAGTGCTTTCCTCTTTTGTCTCTCAAGAAACAATTTTTAGATTTTTCATTTTTTTTTCTTTCTGGTCATTACTTGAACTCACAGCCACCTCCTCCTGCACCCCACAGACCATGACATGTATTATGGCAGGTCCCTAATGTTTGAAGACAGCAACCCCAGTTTCTCTTTGGCAGGGGCTGCAATACAGTAGGTGAAAAATGCATTGTCAGAATTGCTTTTTCCTGAGCACTTGGACCATAGATAGAATGGCTCCCCAAATGACTTGTGGAGGAGGGGGAGAAGGGAGAGAAGCTTATCTAATGCAAGGTTATTTTTTAACAGCTTCATTATTATTTGATTAATTTCTCTACATTTTTCATGCCTCTTTAAATTGTCATTCCCTGTGCATTTTATATCTGCGTGAGGCAGTTTATGTCACTTGGGAGTTTTCCATTTCTGATTCAATTTTCTTTTTCTTCTGCCTTTATCCCTGCCAAGAAATACTTCTTCATGCATTTCCATTCATCTTCTCTGGCCCCTGCTTAATGGCTTCTGTAGGGTCATCATCAGTGCATTTTCCCACTAGTGTGCTGCCTTTTACCGGAGAATGTAGGGATCAATGCTCTATCAGCGCCCGGGGAAGTTGTTTCTTTAATGCACCAACCAATTACTTCTCTCTTACAGAGTTTAATATTATGACTAACTGTGAGTTCACTGATGGCAAATTTTTTTTCATCATTTTTTACCAGTTTCATAGGAGTGGGTGAATGCTAACTCAGTGTAATTTGACAAACATTTATTAAGAGCCTACTATGTGCAGAGCACTGAGACTCTAGCATACTATAGTGGAAAGAGTATTAGAATTCAAGTCTGGGGGCAGCTGGGTAGCTCAGTGGATTGAGAGTCAGGCCTAGAGACAGGAGGTCCTAGGTTCAAATCCGGCCTCAGCCACTTCCCAGCTGTGTGACCCTGGGCAAGTCACTTGACCCCCATTGCCCACCCTTACCACTCTTCCACCTATGAGACAATACACCTAAAGTTAAGGGTTTAAAAAAAAAAAGAATTCAAGTCAAATGAAATGATTCAATTCTAAGTTGTGACATTTACCAGCTCTATGTAAGTGGGCAAATAAATCTCCATGAGTCTCAGTTTCCTGATCTATACAATGGGGATAATAATAATTGTTTTATATACTTTATAAAGTTGTGAAGAAGGGCACATAGGTGGTTCAGTGGATAGAGAGCCAGGCCTGGAGACAGGAGGTGCTGGGTTCAAATATGGCCTTAAATGTGACCCTGGGCAAGTCACAACCGGAATAGCTCAGCCTTTACTACCTTTCTGCCTTAGAATCAATACTATTGATTCTAAGACTCTGGTAAGGGTTTAAAAAAAAAGATCTTAAGGAAATGTTTTCTTTAGTCCCTATAGTATTTAAAGGAACTAAACCATCACCTAGACTAATAGTTTTCTAAGTTTGTTCTGGGCATTTCTGGGGATCCTGAAGACCTTTCAGGGAGTCTCTAAGGTTAATAGTATTTTAATAGTAATATTTAGTTGTTTTAATATAGTAAATCTCTCTATATATAATCCATAAAACCCTGCCTCATTCAAACTCTACTTGCTTATTGTCTACATTGTTGCAATAAATTCCTAATTGGACATCCTGCATGAAATTTCTCACCTTTATCCATTCATCACAAAACTGCCAAACATTTTTTTCAAGGACAAAATCTGACCAAGTCACTTTATTACTCAGGAAACTCCAATGGGCTCCCTGTTACCTCTAGGATCAAATGCAAGCTTCTCTTTTTGGTACTGCAAATGTTTCACAACCTATGTGAACAAAGACACAGGTACATAAAAGGAGAGGACAAGGGAGATGTTTCACCTGGAGAGAAGACTTCAGGAAACATGATAATACTCGTTATATATTTTAAAGAATCTTGCGTAGAAGAAGGGATAAAACTCCACTCCCCTAACCTGCTTTTCCAGCCTTCTTTCATATTACTGTCCTCACAGATCCTCTTTGATGGATCTTCAAAAAGTTTTAAAAGTATGAAGATGTCCTGAAACTTACAAGTTTGAGGATCTCTGATCTAGTGCAGTCCTCTTTAACCAGGAAGGAAGGAAAGGAAGGATAGAAGCATTTATCGAGTGCCTATTATTTATCTGTGTCAGGCATTGTACTAAGTGTTTTACAGTTATCTGCTTTGATCCTCACAATAATCCAGAGGATAGGTGCTATTATTACTTGCCATTTTATAGTTGAGAAAACTAAGGCAAACAGAGGTTAAGTGACTTGCTCAGAATTACAAAACTATTAAGTGTTTGAAGCTGGATTTGAATTCAGGTCGTCTTGACTCCCAGCTTTGCACTCTGTCCTCTGTATCCTCCACTTAAGGAACCCACTAGGAAGCTGAGGCTCAGTTAGGTTAAGTCACCCAGATAGTAAACAAAGGCACAGAGTGAATACATAGCTTAACAAGGATTTGGATCCAGGCCCCGTCACTCCAAATCTGATTGTACCGTACTGTTATTTGCTTACACAATAAAAAAATGAATGGTTTTTCCTAGGCAATGGAGAAATTAAAAGTGTAAATAAGGTCCTTTTCTTGTAGTTTACATTCAAATTAGGGATTAAGCCATAAACAAGATAGGACCCTAGAGGAGATGATGAGTGCATCAGAGAGTTAACAAACAAAATGTTCTATAAGGTAGGTTCATGGGGGAAGGTATCCTTAATACAGAGTCTAGGACATTTGTTGTATATATGTTGTATAAGTATTTTTCAGTCATAGCTGACTCTTTGTGGCCCCATTTCAGGTTTTTTTGGGAAAGATATTTGAGTGGTTTGCCATTTCCTTCTCTAGCTCATTTTATAAATGAGGAAACTGAGGCAAACAGGATTCAGTGACTTGCCCAAGTTAACTCAGCTAATAATAAGTGTCTGAAGCCAGATTTGAATTCAGGAAGATGAGTCTTCTGACTCCAGTCTCAGCACTGTATCCATTTTGCCACTTTGCTACCCTTTCATGGAGAGAGAAGTATGGAACTGGGCTTTAAAGAATGAGTAATTGTGTAATCATGGAAAAATATTTAAAAAATAAAATTATATTTTAAAAAACTACTCAGTTTGTATTGCAAAGAGATAATAAAAATGGGAAAGGATCTGTATGTACAAAAATATTTGTACCTGTGCTTTTTGTGGTGGTGAAAAATTGGAAAATGAGAGGGTGTCCCTTGATTGGGGAATGACTGAACAAATTATGGTATAGGATGGTGATGGAATACTATTGTGCTATAAGGAATGATGGACTGCTTGATTTCTTTAAGAATTTGAAAGATCTACTTGGACTGATGTGAAATGAAATGAGCAGAACCAGGAGAACATTATACACAGAGACTGTAACACTGTGGGATAAATATGATTCACTTTGCTACTAATATCAATACAGTGATCCAGGACAATCCCAAGGGACATATGAGAAAGAATGCTATCCACGTTGAGAGAAAGAACTGTGGGAGTAGAAACACAAAAGAAAATATTTGATATATTACTTGTTTACATGGGTATATGATTTGGGGTTTTGGTTTTAAAAGGTTACTCTTTTACAAAAATGAATAATATGGAAATAGGTTTTGAGATATAATACATGTAAAACCCAGTGAAATTGCTTGTTAGCTCAGGAAGTGGGGAGGGAAGAGGGGAGGGAGAGAATGTGAATCATGTAACCATAGAAAAACATTAAAAAAAATAAAATTATATTAAAAAAAGAATGTGTGGGAATTAAGTGGAGAGGAATCATAGAAAATAGTGTGGACAATGACCACAGGGCAGGAAGTCATAGAGCAAGCAGGATATTTAGTCTGGACAAGAGAAGGCTGAGAGGGACTTGCTAACAGTCTTGAAGCCCTAGAAAGGGATCTTATGTGGAAGGAGGCATAAAAGACATGTTCTTCTTGGATCCACAGAGCAGAACTTGGAGCAGTAGGTAGAAGTTGTGGAAAAGCAAATATTGTCTTGATATGAGGAAAAAACTGAAAAAAAAATTAGTCCGAAAGTGGAATATGAGGTGTGTCATCTTTTGTATTGCTGAATATGCTGGAGAAAAAATACAGTGAAGTATAGCAGTGTAGTCTAATTATCTGCAGGCAAGTGAAATTTTTGGCTGTCAGGCTAATATTTTTAAAACACATCTGGGAGACCCCACCCCCCGACTCCTATCCTACTTTGGACCTCAGCTTCTCTTTCCCTAATATAGCCATGATAAATATCTGTCTGCTTGCCCTGCTAGAATGTTACGGAGTTTCATGATGTTGTTCTGTCCATATGACTCTGTAGTGCTTAGGACTTTCTAGACTGAGCCTCAAGTTTTTTTAGAAGTTGTTATCATTATTTTCATCTCCCAGGAAACTGTGACTTTATCAAGAAAACACTAACATGGGAACTTGAGAATACTAGACTTTGCCAGAATTCTTGGCCTTCCGCTAAGCTGGACTTTCTTTAGGTTGTGCAAAGTGACCTTGCCTAGGAGGTGATTGGGGGTAGGGAAGGGAGACAGAAGAGAATACAGCTATGATCTCAGTACAGCTGTGCTGGAAGGGATGGTCTCACAGGTGCTGGACTACATGGAAACAAAAATGTCCCTATGGTCCATTTTGGTGTGTCTGTTTTCTTCTCCATCTCCTTCTTTCTCTTCCCCTTTTAAAACCAAAAAATTTGTATCAGTTAAAAAGTAAAAATATCCTTAGTTTTTCTTTATGATTCTTTTCATGCTCAGATTTGTATGGGAGTGAGGTTGAGTGGCATACTGTCTGGAATCCCAAATGCTTACTTGAGCAGTTGTCCAACATCTGAATCATAATGTGACTTATAAATGTTTTCCAACTTGTAGATATACTCTATTATATATAGACTATAAGGAATTAAAAGTAAAAGCAAGCAAAACTAACAGACTTGGGTCTGAGTTCTTATTTACCATTACTGCTTCTGAAGAATTGGCTCTTTCTTGCAACTGAGGACTTTGCACTTGGCTCCAGGCTTCCTCTTTTTACATTTCACTGATCTTTAAACCTTAACTTAAGACATCACACACCCCTGACTTTCCTTGCCCTTGAGTCTAACTGGTGGCCAGAGATCTACCCTAAATGATGCCTAGTTAATTTTCCTTTATCTTTTCCTGTTTATATTTTAATAAAACCCCTTATTATCAACCATTCCTCTTTCCTTTTCTGTTTCTGAGCCATCTTGACTTTGAGCAAAGGAGTTTCTTTATGAGGAAAGGACGATATAAGTTTAGAAATAATATACCAGGTTCAATATGCATGAAAGATTTCGTCCAGTGCAGACTGAATGATGCCTAAACTTTTAGGTTTGTCTCCCTAGCTACAGCTTCTCAGGCCTCGTTTGGCAATCTTTATAAATGGTGGCACTAGGGTGGTAAAAAAGACCCAAGCCAAATCCGTCAGCAAAATTGCTACTAATGATAGCATATTCTTGAGATCAGCAGAGTTCTCTGTGCCATGGGGGACAAAGAAGGTTGTGGCTCAATTTCTGAAACTAGGATTTAGAGATCAAACAAGATTTGATTGAAAGCAAATGGCCTAGTCTATTAGGTTCTTTCAGAGAAGGAGCTGAGGCTCCAGAAAGCTGGTAAAGACAAACAAAGCCAGTAGCAAAGGGCAGAATACTTTTTTAAATATTTTGTTTCATTATACATTTCCTAGTTACATGTTAAAAAAGGGTTTAAAAAAACAATTATTTAAAAAAATTACGTTCCAAATTCCCTCCTTCCTGCCCCCTTGCTTTTCTTGAGAAGGCAAACAATTTGATTTCCATTAAAAACATGAAATCATGTAAAACATATTTCCATATTAGCCGTATTATAAAGGAAAACCACAAACAAAACAATAAATATAAAGGAAGCAGGAAAAAAGTACACTTTAATCTGTATTCAGTTATCAGTTCTCTCTCTGGAAGAGGATAGCATTTTTCATCCTGAATCCCTTGGATCATTGTCTCCATCAGAGTAGCTAAAGGTTTCGTAGCTGATCATCATACAGTATTGCTGTTAACTATGTACAATGATCTCCTGGTTCTGCTTACTTCACTTTGTATCAGTTCCTATAAGTCTTCCCAGAAACCAGTAGAATACTTTTCATAACACATACTAGTTAATCCTACTAATGAAGAAGAAAATAAAAAATAATATTCTTAAAAGGCTATCTCAGAGTTTTATATTTGAGGTTGTTATCGCCAGACATGTACCATTCCTTAATAATAAATAGCTCACATTTCCTATACCACATAAATATTTATTTAGTTCACAAAATCCTCTTTTCTCCTTCTACAACATCTTTAATATTTGTCCTCTTTTCTCTGCTCACATTGCTTCACTCCTCATTCAGGCTCTCCTTACTTATTGCTTAGATGATTGCAATAACCTTTTAATTGGACTTCCTGCCTTAAGTTTTTCCCATTTTAATCCTTCACAAAGTTGCCAAACTATTCAGAAGAACAAATTGGATCATATCACTTTATTAGTCAATAAACTCTGGTTACCTCTGGGTTCAAATATAAACTTCTCTTTTGTGATTTAGTCATTTTAGTTGTGTGTGACTCCCCATGACCCAATTTGGGGTTTTCTTGGCAAGGTATTGGAGTGGTGTGCCATTTCCTTCTCCCACTTATTTTATGATGAGGAAACAGAGAGTCATCCAGGTAGTGTGTGTCTGAAGCCCGATTTGAACCTAGGCAGATGAGGTCTTTTTGATTCCAGATCCACTGCCCTATGCACTGTGCCACCAAGCTGCTGCCTCCACCACCACAATTCCATTTCCTTCTCTATCTACCATATCCAATGACTTCGTGCTGGCCATCCTCCTTATTTGGGATGCTCTCCTTGCTTTTCCTTTACTTTACATAATATCTTACTTCAAGATTCAGTTCTTCTACATGAAATCTGCAAATTCTCCCAACTGCTAGAATCACCTCTAAGCTGTCTTCTGCTTCTTTACATTGTATTTATTCTATATACACTTTATGTTTATGTTATCTCCTTCACAGATTCTACCCTTGTCAGGTTTGTGAGTGCTTCTCTGTAATCTTTGCTACAGTGGGAGGCTGAGGTTGGCAGTTTGTTTAAGTTTGGGGAATTCCAAGCTGTTATAAGGTTAAAGCTGGCTGAGTTTCTGCACTAACTTCAGGTCATTCATATGGTGAACCCTTGAGATCAGGATCAGGTAGGAGGGTTGCCTAATAAGAAGAGTTAAATCTGCCCAGGTTGGAAATGGAGCTAGTCAAAACTTCTGGGAATTAGTAATGGGATCAGGACCCTGAATAGTCACTGTACTTTCAGTCTGGGCAAGATAGGGAGATCTAGTCTGAGGATAAAAAAAAGGTAAGTTTGTTGAGAGAAGGGAATGTTTCATTTGTGCATTTGCATGTACAGTCCTCATCTCTCTCCCAGCACCTGTTAATTACCTGGAATATTGTAGATATAGTACTTCATAATTGCTTGCTTCCTTGATTGATCCCATTAATTCTATAGCATGAGAACTTTCCAGTGTCTTTCTTCTGACTCCTAAGTTTAGTGCTCCTCCTCCTGCATCCTTCTATCCTTTGTTCATTTTGACGTGTCCTTATGGTTAATATCATAAGATTTTGTTGGTCAGCGGAAGGACATGATGGCAATGAGCACGCATAAAACAGAAATTCAGAGCTATCTCAAAGACATGAACAATGGCAGCTGGTGCCCAACGTGGCTTTTCCCTTTGTTGGCTCAGGAAATGATATGGTGCAGGTGGTAGAGACTTATCTAGGTGATTTAAAAAGAAAAATGTTATACCTGAGGCCAATTTTCATAAAGTGTCTAAAGCAATGGGATCCTTTTCTTTGTGGAAAAGGGAAGAAACAGACAGCACTTTTACCATGACCTGTAAACTACCTGAGAAGAAACTGTTGAGAATTTGTAAGCGTATTTGAAAGTACTTTTTTCCAAGCAAAAATGCTCTGTGTCTGAATAAGCCTATTTTCTATTCTGTGCATCATTTGTCAATAGGGAAATTGCACAACTCTCTATGGAGAGTACATGTCAGAGTAGTTCAGCTGAATATTATTTATTAATGAGAACATTTGCCGAAAATTCCGAGCTCACAAAAAGAACCTCAGGCCAGGAAAAGTAGGAGAATTTACATAGTTGAGTCAAAGAAGCCTCATTCTGCTTTTCACTTTAAAAAGCAAGAGAAGTTTAAGGAGAGATGGGATAAAACTTATTTTGTCTATAGTGCATTTCATTTTATTGGGGGTGGGGCACAGAGTAGTACTTGAGGTTGGATACAGAAAATAATTGAGACTGAACATAATGTTGACATGGAAAGGAGACTGGTCTAGGAACCTAGATTTCCTCCCTCACTTAACTGATAGAAACACTATGGTGTAGTGAAGGCATTCTTAACTTTTCTTGTGTCAGGAAAACCTTTGGCAAACTGGACCCCTCTTCTGAGGCAGCTAGATGGTACCATGAATAGAATTCTGGACTTGACAGTCAGGAAGACCTGAATTCAAATTCTGTCTCAGACACTTAATTTCTGTTAGATCTTGGTCAAGTCATTTAAGCTTTCTACACATTTCTTCAGGTGTAAAATGGGCATAGTAATATCACCTACTTCAAAACATTGTTGAGAGGATTAAATGAGATAATATGTTAAATGCTTTGCAAGCCTTTAAAGGTTATATAGAAGTGCTAATTAAATATTAAATGTTATTCCCAAAATAATATTTCAATCAGCAAAAAACTATCTTCTCTCCTTCTCACTCTTACCCCTCAGTTGAGAAAGAATAGTAAAACAAAACCCCCGTTACAAATATGTATTTCAGACAAAACAAATTTTTACATCAGCCATGTCACCTCTTCCCCCACTTCCCTAAGAATACTTCCTATTCTGCACTCTGAAGTGAGTAGTAGCATGTTTCATCATGAGGCTAATTGGTCATTACATTGATCAGATTTCCCAAGTCTTTCAAAGTTATTTGGTTGTTCAGCCATTTTTAAGTCATGTCCATCTCTTTATGATCACATTTGTAGTTTTTTGGCCAAGGCACTAGAGTGGTTTGCCATTTTCTTGTCTGCCTAATTTTACAGATGGGGAAACTGAGTCAAATAGGGTCAAGTGACTTGTCCAGGGATGCACAGCTGGATTCTGTCTAAGGGTGGATTTGAACTCAGGTCTTCCTGACTTCAGGTCTGGCATTCTATCCACCATGCCACCTAGCTACCCTGTTAGACTTGGCCAAGACCTTATACTCAAATGATACCCTTCCAAAGACATTCTCGATGCAGCATTACTCTCTGCTTGAATATTTCCAGTGCCAGGGAACTTAATACTTCTTTATAAAACTAATTCTATTGTTGGGTAGCCCTTACTTATTAATAAGTTGTCATACTGAACCAAAATTTGCTTCCCTGTATCATCTGTTCATTAGTTGTAGCTCTGTCCTAGGACTCAATAGAATAAGTCTAATTATTCTTAAATAAGGACAACAATTAGCCCACCTGCATGTCCTCCAATCCAGGTTAAATATTCCCAATATGTTTAATTGTTCATTTCAACTTAATAAGGATAATACAGCTAATTGGTGAAAGAGGTAGTGTTTTACTTGGAATTAGGAAGACCTGGGTTTGAATCTTGTTTTGGATACTTGCTAGCTGAATGATCTCTGGACAAGTGACTTGACCTCTCTTTGCCTCAGTTTCCTTATCTGTAAAATGAATATAGTAATAGCATCTATCTTCCAGGGTTGTTGTGTATTTCAAATGAGATAATATTTATAAGATGTTATAAAGTGCTTTGAAAATGCTAAGTGTTATTATCAGTTCTAGCCAATATTAGCAAGTACAATCCTATTAGATTGTTAGCTCCTTGAGGTTGGGGATCAGTATTAACTTTTTTTTTGTATCTCCTATGCTTAATATACAGTGTCTGACACATAGTAGGTTTTTAACAAATGTTTATTGACTGACAGATTAGTCATTCTGCAGCAGTGCTATTTTGGCTCAAGAAATAGAATACCCGCAAGGATAGTTAATAGTTGCCTGCCTAGGAGAGGCATTGTGTTGCAATAGGAAAAAGAAGATCTTGTTTTAAATACCTCTCAAAGCTTTAGTTTTTCCTCATCTGTAAAATGAGGCTGGATTAAATGACCTCACACATCCCTTTCAGCTCTAAATCTCTGATCCTATGATTCACAGGTAAGACAATGGTAGATTGGGAACATTTTGCTGAGATCTTCTCTTACTAGATTTCTGACATTTCTCCTCCCCCATCATTACCAGCCATCACCACACAAGTCTAGTTTTTTCCCTTTAAACTGGCTCCTTGACAATTGGTTGAGTTATACAGCACTGATCTTACCCTAGCTTATTCAACTTTAAGTGAAGTCTTAATTTGAAAACCTCAGGAGGCTGTTTCAGTAGGAGGATTAAACAGCTCCTGGGTCTAAGCACAAATGTTAATGCACCATTTTGGTTTCAAATTAACAATGTATGTCAGTTAAGAAGCTTCTCAAAGGAACTCATCCACATGGAAGATATTATGTGGAGCTTTAGTGAATAAACATTATGCTAAAGTTGAGAGCTTCAGGATTCCTCTAGTGGGTAAGTCTAGAGTTTTTAGCATTTTCAGTAATGGGGAATGACAAGCCAGGTAATCTTCCCAAAATTCTTATCTTGCTTTATAGAACACATGTGTTCCAGAAAAGTTGTGTTATGTTTGAAGTTTTTCAAAATCACATCATTTTCCCCTTCACTGACTTACATTATGATTTCAGAACTGCTTTACCTTGATTTCTGATTGACATTTGATTGGCTATGGTTCTTAGCAGCTAGCTTTGATTTCCATGTCCTACCACTATCAATTATTTTAAAATACAATTTTCAAGTTGAACGGTATTTGAAAATTCAACTGCTCTAAACCCTTTGTTTGAAAGATGAGAAAACTGATATCTTGAGTAGTGAAGTGACTTGTGTAGATTATAGAGCTGAAGCTCAGATCCCTACTAGATTTTATGTGTTTCATGGGCAGCTAGGTGGTCCGGTGGATCGAGCACTGGTCCTAGACTCAGGAAGATTAGTCTTCCTGAAATCAAATCTGACTGTAGTCACTTACTATCTATATGACCCTGGGTGAGTCACTTAACCCTGTTTACCTTACTCATTTTCCTAATCTGTAAATGAATTGGAGAAGGAAATGGCAAACTATTACAATATCTTTGCAAAGAAAACAGCAAATGGTGTCACAAAAAGTCAGACATGACTGAAATTACTGAACAGCAACATGTTCTTCATGGAGATGAGTTGGGCTATTATGAATAATTAGGATTTGGATTGGTAGATAAAGAGAGGGAGAAGGGAAAGAAGAGGGGTCTGGTATTGGTCTTTAAAAAGTGCTGGGATAAAAATTTTTGTAGTTAATTATCTTTTAACAGTTATATCAAGGATAGGAGGAAGGAAAGGAAATTGAAAGGAAATTTTCTGCTAATCAGTTTGTAAGGAAGAATTATTTTCCAAATAATCATCCCTGTGTTTATTTTCTTTATGTATATACCCTGCTAGTACAGTTTTAGTCTCCCTACTTGTCTAATGCCAGTTAGTGTAAATAATAATACTACCGCCTTGCTTTTTTGAATGCTTTGTACTGTACTTTCCAAAGTATGTTCATATTTCTGTAAAGAAAGTTGAATTTATTTCTTTTTTCTTATTTTGCTCATTGACATTCTTTTTTTCTTATAAACAATGTCATGGATTCAGGTGTTCTGTTGGATGCAATAAAACCTGTCTTCATGTGTGGTTCACTTGCTTACTTGGGAATTGAGGATCCTTTGCTCTTTTATTGAAGAGATACCCAATTGAGCTTAATTCTGAAAGTTCCAGGGGAAACAGTGGGTGAGGAAAAAAATGAGCCAGATTCTGTTTTCCCAGGAGAAACTTGAGTTTGAGGCATAAACCAGAGAGTGATTTGTGAGAACCCCCCCAAAGTTAATCTTTACCTTAACCAGTGTCGCTGGCAATTTACAGTTGTTACCTTGATAACTTGCTGGGAAAAATAAGGAGTGAGGGGAGCTGGGTAATTGAGGGGACTTGTATGCAAGGCTTCTTCTACTACTGTATCCCAGTACTGATCTATAGTATCCAGCAGATACAGTATCTACTGTATACAGTATACTGTTGTTCTTCTCTTTCTACTGGTAGAAAGATGTCCAAATAGAAGCAAGAGAATTATATGAAAATCTCAGGCATAAACTTGTGGTCAGTTTATGTCTTGGCAAGAGAGGGCTGTTCTCTGTAGCAGTATTTGGATTTTGATATCTGGTGAGCCTGTCACTTTAGAAACATGCTGTTTCTCTGTTGTCTGCAGGGAGCATGATTTCTTTCTTTGTCAGTGACCCTATCCTTAACCTGAGTCTTAAGCCAAAGTGGTAGGGCACTTGATAATCGTTTGCTTTTCCTTTCCTCTCTCATTAAAGCCAGCTAGGTCTCTGAGCCAGAAGGGGTTGGAAATAACCATAATTAGGAGTTCAAGGAAACAATACCATTAGGCTTTTGTTTGCAAAAAGGATTTTCAGAAAACTTTTCTTAGTATAGGCTTTTTTTTAGTGGGGGGGACCTTTATTGCTATCTTTTGTTTATAAATTTCCTCTTGTATCTCTTGTCCCTCCTTGTCCAGAGAGCTCATCTCTTATGACAATTTTCAGAATGAAAAAAAAATGAAGAAAAAGAAATTCATCAAAATTGATCAATATATTTAAAAAATCTGACATTCTATTCATTGTTCCACATTTGTGGACCACTCCCCCCCCCTACCCTCCCATCCCTGAAAAGAATAAGGGGAAATATTTTCTTATATCTTTTCATTGGGTCCAAGCTTATTCTTTGTACTTTTTAATTGTTCAGTTGCTTTTGATTTTGTAGTGCCCAATTTTTTTGATCCCATTTGATTAACATCATTTTACAGATGAGGAAACTGAGAATTAAATGACTTATGTAGGGTCACACAGCTAATAAGTGTCCGAGGCCAAATTTGGACTAAGGAAGATAAGTCTTCCCTGGCACTCTATCCACTGTGTGACCTAGCTGCCTCCTCTTTATAGTTATTATTGATTTTTAATAGGAGCAAAAAATGTTTATTAAAAGCTGAGAATATTCTTTTGCTCTAAATATGTATCATTAGGTGGAATTTGTGGGAAGTCTTTGCTATCATGCATGTATGCATGAATAGATACTTACCTATAGCTATACACACTGGATATGTGCATATATAGATTTTTATATACACTCACCCCAATCTCCTCTTCATGGAAAGAACTAATATTTAAAAAAATAAATAAGAAGCTTGACAAAGCTCATGCATCTTTCCTTTGCTTTGGGGCATTTGGGGGAGGAGGCTGAATGTTAATGAAGGAGAATAGTCAATAAACTGAATTTTAGTTATTGTGAATTCTAGAAAAGATGTTTTCCCAAGTCCATGTTACTGTTGAGGAGTGGGCTTTCTTTATGAAATGACCTTCTACTGCTTTGGCAGCAGTAAGCACTCTGTTTTCAAACCAGGATGCATGGCAATGTGCAAATGGGGCTAGGTGCCTGTCTTCACCAGGAACCTTAGTTGGACACAGCTTGTTGGGAATGTGGCGCACACTGGCTATTTGCCTTGCTGCTGTGAAATTCCTAGCCTCCGGTGTGGCAGTTTTCAGCATTGGTTTTGGATTCATATGCAATGATGAAAAGGATGATTGGATTTCTACCCAATCATTCTCCTCTTTGCCATTTAGGGGGAGGCTATCATGCCAGTCCCTGGCAGCTTTGAGCCAAAGGGTGTTTGCATGTCAAGATAATGATGTACAGTGGAAAGAAGCAGTTCATAGAGCTAGCTCACCATAGACATTTTGAAACATTATTTCAGGAAGCAGCTTTTTTTTCCCTTCCAGTTAATTTTTTTGGGAATATATCTGAAGCCCTGATTCACCTCACTGCAGGAAAAACTGCAGTTTTAAGGCATCTCAGGAGACATTTGAATTTCCCTGTTCGGCATTTATTCCTATCCTTTTTAATAGTTTTTGAGGAAGTACAGGTCAGAAGTTAACTGGCCAGTGCACCAGCCCCTTTCTCAGAGTATGTTATTCATGCTTATGTACAGGAAAGCTTGCTGGTTGGGCCACTTCCTTGGCTGATATACCGGAGAAACTGAAAGCTGGTTATTTAGAAATCTAAACCTCTGCTGGCAATTAGGAGCCCCAATGGAGGCATGTACCTGGTGAGTAGAAAATAAAGACAACTTGGGGATTTGTGGAAGCTCTTTCAGATCTACTGGGGTGTTTCCTAAAAGTTTTGTTTTCTTTTCATAGTAGAAGGGCCATTGGTTTGAATTCTTTTGCTTCAAGAAATGATAGCATGTATGAGGAAACTAGAAGGAATGTCAGGTAGGGGTAGGCATAAGTGGCATTTACTCTGCAATGAATTGTCCTGGAGATTTGTCCAGGGATATCCAGCCTGTATTTGGCCTGATAGAACTTTATGTAGCCTCTTCCTTTTCTTCTTGGTGTGGCAATTTATTTATTGATGAAATGGAATAAGATAGTTAAAGGATAAAAACGTAAAATGAGAGAACAAACAAGAAAACCTTTTCTTTTTCTGAGTACTATGAGTGTTGGAGAAGATCAGGCTGGGGGTGGCTTGCCTCTGAAGTAATAATAGCAAAAAAATAACATATTTAGTGCTTTAAGATTGGCAAGCATTTGTTTCATTTGATCCTCATGACAACCCTGAGAGGTAGGTGCTGTTGTGACCCCCATTTTATAGATGAGAAAACTAAGACAGACAGAAACTAATAGGGTCTAATAGCTAATAAGTATTGAGACTTGATTTATACTCAGGTCTTTCTAAGTCCCAGACCAGAAAACTGTATCTAGACACAGTCTATTTATTGTCTTATAAATAAAAGTCTCCTGTTTCCACAAGCTGTCATTTTACTCTATGATTTCTCTAGGCCTTGAAGACTTTTCTAGCTCGAAGAATTTCTTATTAAGATTCCCTTGCTGGGGAGGGAGGTTAATGTTTTAGGACATGCCCTAAAGTGATTGACTGTTTGGTCCCTTCTAAGACTTAGCTTTTATTTCTGAATACTAGAGTTTCATGTAGGGAGTGCTAGCTTGGCAGTTTAAGCTTTCTTTAGGTAGGGAAACATTATGAAAACTGGACCCCCTCCTCTTTCATGAGTGAATGTGTTTTGACTAAAACCATTCACCAGTGTTTTGTAAAAAGAAACATAATTATTCACAATAACAAAACAGAAATTAGCTAAATTTACTTTGAAATTGTTTTATATCGGGCCCTGACAAGGCTAATACAGAAGTATTAACTCAGTCGGCTGTTGGTTATTAAATAAAAAGAGTATGGTAGAGTAAAAGAACATTGAATTTGAGTCAGGAGTCGGTTCCAATCCTGGCTTGACACATCATAACTGTTTGTTCCTGGGTAAGGCATTGACTTTCTTGAGTTTGCTCATTTGTAAAATGGAAATAATTAATACTTATACAATCTACTATCCTTCATCTTTAAAGCATACCCTAAAATGTGAATTGTTGCTAGGCAGTACCATTAAATAACTACTCTTGACAGGAATTGTTAACAATAAGGGTTTCCTATGGGTAATATGAATACCTGAGTCCAGGACAGGAAACAAGTTGGTAGTTTGGAAAACACAATGGGAAGATTCTATAAACAGACCAAAAAGCAGGGGGAAAATCTTGGGAGAAAAGAAGTAAGTCTCAAAGCATCTGAGAACTTGGAGCCCTGCTTATTGGTTTGCCTATTTTTAAACATTCTGGGATGTCTAGGAGAGTGTATTTCTGATCTTTGTGAGGGCTGGGCACATACACAAATATAAAACCTCACAATAGATAAAGTAAGTGTATGTAAGAACTTTTTAATGCAGAGCGTATACTGTTTTGTCATTTAATTGTACCGTATCTTCAAATCTAAACCTCCGATTTAGTGTGATTAGAAGTCCAAGAGGCAAGTGGCATAGTAGATAGAGTGTTGGACCTAGAATCAGAAAGACTTGGGTTAAAGTCTTCCTTCAGATACTTGCTGAATGTATGACTGTGGGTAAGCCACTTGAGAGTCTCAGTTTTCTCATCTGTAAAGCTAATAGAGCTTATTTCACAGAGTTGTTATGAGGACCAAATGAGATAATATATGTGAACAACTTTTTAAACCTTAAAGCTCTGTGTCATTGTTAGCCTATTTATAGGATACCTTAGTCCTTTCCATGTTTTTGACTTTGTCTTCATTAATAATGAAGTATGTAAAATGGGACATTTCCCATCAACATTACTTTGCTACTAGGGGCAAAAATGACCTAAACAACTTAGGTGAATCCCCCTGGTTTATTTCTTTCAATGCAAATAATCTGTTTTACTCTTTCCTGCCTTCTGCATTATCCCCCTACTCTGTGCCACTATGAGCCTTGAGCTAATAATAAATTATACTGGTAATCCTATGTGACACAAGCCTTTTTGCCATAATGTCCTAGGACTTGGCAAGATGAATTTCTGCTTGACTCCCCTTGCATTCCCTTCATTGAACTTCATGTTTCAATGTTCAGTTGTCTGCAAAAGAGGCTACAAACCTTTTAGAGGCCATATTAAGACAAAAAAGGGGCAGCTGGTTAGCACAGTGGGTAGAGTGCAAGGCCTGAGTTTAAATCTGTCTTCCAACACATCCTAGCTATGTGACCTTGGGCAAGTCACTTAGTCTTGATTGCCTAGCCCTCGCTGTTCTGTGTTAGAACTGATACTAGGACAGAAGGTAAGTAAGGGTTGCTTTCTTTTTAAAAAAAAATTTTTTAAAGAGGGCTTCACAGAAGAATTAGATAAGTCATTCAATGCTAAAAGTTATAGGTTATTTTATTTAGTACGTTTAAGGAATGTCCCCAAAATAAACAGCAGGTGCTTTATCTGGAGGGACCAAGAGAGCAGGAAGCAAGGACAGACAATTGAGCACCTTTCTGGGGCAAGGGCTTCATATTTTCAAAGTAGGGCAGCCCACCTACCTCCCTTATAATAGGGTCATGACTAACACCCCTAAAACAGGATTTAGAAGGGATAGGAAGGGATATAACCAAAGATTTCACCCAGTAGCTTTGAGCATGATGGTCTTGGGGTACATATGACAAGAGAAAGGAGTCCCTGAAGACCATAGACATTTACACACATTATGGCCAAAAGTAAATTATTTTTATTTATCATTGATCTTTCCTGTTACTGATGAGGATACCATCAGGCTTCCAGTCATCTAGGTTTTCCACCTAGATGTTATTAGTCATCTTGACTTTCGTCTTGCCACTGGATTCTGATGACTGTGGAAGAAAGAGGGAAGCTGATGACTTTGTGCAACTATGCCTCACTTAAATCTAATTTATGCATGTCAAAACACATTACCAGTGATATAATTTTGGACCTCTTTGAGTATAAAGAACAACAACCAACCAACCAAAACCATACCAATCTCTTGCCAAACTCTGTTAATTTTAACTTCATAGTATCTCTTGCATAGTCCCTTTCTCTCCTCTACCACCATCCTAGTGTTAAACCTCATCAGCTCATGTCAAGACTCGGGGGCAGTAGCCTGCTGGTTGGTTTTTTCCCTGCCCCAAGTCTCTCCACACTTTAGTCCATTCTCTACTCAACTGTCAAAATGCATAAACTAACTTGTATAATAATGATAATGATAAGCATTAATAGTGCTTTAAGGTCACTTCATGTAAGTCCATATTTTTCTAAAAGCATCCTGCTCATCATTTCTTATAGCACAGTAGTATTCCATCACATATTCCACTCGTTCACCCATTCCCCAATTTATGGACATCTCCTCAATTTACAATTATTTGCAACTACAAAAAGAGCTACTACTACTATTTTTATATATTTAAGTCCTTTTCATTTTTCTTTTTTAAAAAAAAATCTCTTTGGGATACAGACATAGTAGTGATATTGTTGGATTAAAGGATATGCACAATTTTATAGCTCTTTGGGCATAGTTCCATTTTTCATTTTCCTTTTCTGTCATATTAGCTAATCTGATAGGTGTGAGGTGGTACCTCAGAGTTGTTTTAATTTGCATTTCTCTAATCAGTAGTGATTTGGAGCTTTTTTTTTTTTTTTAAGAATGACTACAGATAGCCCTGATTTTTTTCTTCTGAAAATTGCCTGTTTGTGTCCTTTAACCATGTATCAATTGGGAAATAACTTGTATTCTTAAAAATTGACTCAGTTCTATATATATGTATTTAATAAATGAGGGCTTTATCAGAGAAACTTGCTGTAAAATCCTTCCCTCCTCCAGTTTTCAGCTTTCCTTCTAATCTTATCTGCCTTGGTTTTGTTCATGCAAAACCTTTTTAATTTAATAATTATTCATTTTACCTTCTGTGATGCTGTATGTCTCATTTGATCATAAATTCTTTACTTATCAATAACTCTGATAGTTATTACATATAAATATAAAAAAGAATATAAACTATCTATATTCCTCTAATTTGCTTATGATATCACTTTTGATGTCTAAATCATTTTACCCATTTTGATCTTATCGTGGTATTCAGTGTGAGATGTTATTCTATATACCCAGTTTCTACCAAACTGCTTTCTCGCAGTTTTTGTCAGATGGTAAACTCTTGTCCCTAAAGTTTGGATCTTTGCATTTATCAACCACTAGATTACTATAGTCATTTACTGCTATGCTGATCCACCAGTCTATTTCTTAGTCAGTTCTGGATTGTTTGATGATTATATCTTTGTAATACAATTTGAGATCAGGTATTTGTAGGCTACCTTCCTTTACTTTCCTCCCTCATTCATTTCCTTGATATTCTTGACCTTTAGTTCTTCCATATAAATTTTGTTATTTTCTAGCTCTATAAAGTAATTTTTTGGTAGTTTGACTGGTATGGCCCTAAATAAGTAAATTAATTTAGATAGAATTGTCATTTTCATTATATTAACTCAGTCCACCTATGAGCAATTAATATTTTTTGTTGTTGTTTAGATCTGACTTTGTATTAAAAATGTTTTGTAATTGTGTTTCCAAGTATTTTATATTGTCTACAATTCTTTTAAATGGAATTTCTCTTTCTATCTCTTTCTGATGGACTTTGTTGGTAATATATAGAAAAGACTGATGATTTATTTGGGTTTATTTTATATCCTGTAACTTCATTATTAATTATTTAACTAGCTTTTTATTTAATTCTCTTAATTATAACATATTATTTGGAAAGAGTGGTAGTTTTGTTTCCACATTGCCTATTTTAATTCCTTCAGTGTCTTTTTCTTTTATTCCTTTGGCTAGCATTTCTAGTACAATATTGAATAACAGTGGTGATAAGAGCATCTTTGCTTCAGCACTGATCTTATTGGGAAGGTTTTTAGCTTATCTCTATTACAAATAATGCTTATTGATGGTTTTAGATACTACTTACCATTTTAAGGACAACAGAGACATTTGTAAAGAGCTTAGCATAGTTCCTGATACATGATAGTCCCTTAATTAATGCTTGTTCCCTTTCCCCTTCTTGCTTATGGTGGTATAACTAGTAAGTATCTGAGGCAGGCTTTGAACTCATATCTTCAGGTTTCAAGGCCTGTTACTCTATCCACAACCCACATAACTGCCTGTGAGTATATGTGGTTTCCTGTGATAGAATATGATCTTCTGGAAGGTAGTGGCTGTATTGATCTCACCTTTGTGTCTTCTGCTGTACATAGCTGGTACTTCAGAAGGCATTTGGCAACCAGAGGGAAAAAGGAAAAAGTTAAATAAATCTTTGTGTCAGTCCTCATATTCTGTAAACATGTGTAGGAGACTGGGCCTAGCACATAGTAAGGTACATTGGTTAATGTTAAGAACCACTGCTTTAGATCTTTTTTTTTTTTAAACCCTTGTACTTCGGTGTATTGTCTCATAGGTGGAAGAGTGGTAAGGGTGGGCAATGGGGGTCAAGTGACTTGCCCAGGGTCACACAGCTAGGAAGTGGCTGAGGCCGGGTTTGAACCTAGGACCTCCTGTCTCTAGGCCTGACTCTCACTCCACTGAGCTTCCCAGCTGCCCCTCGACTGCTTTATATCTTAGTATCTGCTTTTCTTAACCCTAGGTTAGAAATTCTAGTCAAGTCTTTTATGTCCTGTTGACTCTTCCCTGTGGACATCACTAGGGTAGAGAGGGAGCTAGGGAGAACACTTATGTTCCAGGTATGGTGTTAAGAATACAAAAACAAGAAAAAAAAGAGAATTCTGTGTATTCTTGGGGGGGAAGGCAATAACTAAAAGGAAGCCGAAAAGGGGAAGGTTGGGAAGGGAAGAGTGCCTCTCTGGGGGAAAGACAGAGGAATAGTCTTAGGAGCTAGGCCTCCCTGTTTTCTTCAATCAGAATTAAAGACTTATTTTCCAAGTTCTCCTTAATCTCAGTATATTCCCTTAGAAATCGCTTATAATTTATCTTGAGCAGATCTTGTTTGTACATAGTTATAATAATAATAATAGCTAGAGTTTACATGTTCATCTCATTTGATTATCACAATAACCCTTGGAGGTAGGTGCTATTATTATCCCCATTTTATAGATGAGGAAATTGAGGCAAAGTAGTGAAGAGAGTTACCCAGGGTCAAATAGCTAGTAATTGGAGGTGAGATTTGAATTTAGGTCTTCCTGACTCCAAGCCTTCTATTCTAATTGTTAATATGTTGTCTTTCCCATTAGACCAGTGGTTCCCAAACTTTTTTGGCCTACCTCCCCTTTTCCAGAAAAAAATATTACTTAGTCCCCTGGAAATTAATTATTTAAAAATTTTAATAGCAATTAATAGGAAAGAAATGCACATGTGACCATCACGGTCCCCCGGATCACTGCAGCACCCACCAATGGGCAGTAGCGCCCACTTTGGGAATCACTGCTTTAGACTATCAACTTCTTGAGAACAAGGACTGTTTGTTAGTTGTCTTGCTTTGGACAGTGCTTGGCACACATTAATATGCCAATAAATAAATTTTGACTTCTTATTTAGTCATTTTTCAGTTGTGACACTTTGTGACCCCATTGGGAGTTTTCTTGGCAGAGACTGGTTTGCATTTTCTTTTAAAGCTCATTTTATAGATGAGGAAATTGAGGCAAAGAGGGTTAAGTGACCTTCTAGAGTCATTTAGCTAGTAAGTTGGCTGAGGCCATATTTGAACTCATGAAGATGAATCTTCCTGATTCCAGACTCAGCACTCTATCCACCATGCCACCTAGCTGCCTCTTGTTAACTTAACTTGTTTTGAAGTTGATCTTAGGCTTCTTTCCTGGGAAGTCGCTTTCTAGAGTGGAGGTTTCACAACAAGTTTTTTTAAAAGTACTTATGATGTATAGTGCATAATATCAAATATTCTACAAGGGCAACACCTGGTACCACAGCTTCTCTTTTGACTTTTATAGTGGTGGCATATGCTAGCACTGTTGGCTCCTGCTTCTAATTACTTCCCCTAGGCATCCTTAGAGTAAATAACTAAGCACTGTTGTTTTCTCCACCCTTCATCCCCCAAAAGCCAGTTTATTTTATTATCAATCCAAACATACATTAAACAAAGTTAAGTCATTAAACAAATATGGCTTAACTAACAAAGTCCAGACAAATTTCTTTAAAGAGATCATACCTAGAGCTGTTATCCTTTAACATCTTGAATATCAGTTAATATGACCATAGAGCAGGGATTCCTTAACCAAGGGCTCTTAATCTGATTTCTCTCAACTTAAAAAACTTTTTTTTTGGATATTTCATAATTGGTTTCCTTTGTAATCACACTGTTTTTTTTTTATAAATTAGAAGACCGCCCAAGAAGAGATCCATAGGTTTCACCAAAATACCAAAGGGATCCATGCATGACACCAAAAAACTCAAGACCCCCTGTCCTAGATAGCTATTTGAAAATAAGAACAGCACATAAATAGGCACCTGGGGTTAAAGGCAGAGTAGTAGAGGAGAATGGAAGAAAATAGCAAAACAAGAAAGATAGTGCAACAAAAATAATGCCATCTGCTTTACCATGTTGCTTATGGATTCTCTCTTTAAATCATTCCGTCCCTCCTTGCTTAGATTCAGAGTTAGGGACTGACCATGTTTCTAATCCCTACTTTGCTGTTAACTATCTTTATGACCATGGCAAATCATTTAGCCTCTCAGCTTCAGTTTCCTCCTCTGTAAAATGAGAGGGCTGGACTAGATAAACATCATCTTAATCATCAATAACACTTCTTTACTCCAAATATTATCTCATTTGATCCTTACAACAGCCAATTATCTCCATTTTACAGATGAGAAAATGGAGGCAGGTAGAGGTTAAGTAAGCTGGCCAGGCAATGACAGCTGGTTGCTTTTGTTCCCCAAAATTCCATTGCTTGGGGCAAAATCCCATTGCCAGAGGAAGGTTATGTTTCCATTTTCAAGTAGATAACGTCCTCCCAAAAAACCCTATGCCTCTTTGATCTGGTTATAACAAGTAATCTTGCAGGAGAATTATTTCTCAATTCCCATGTCTCATAGGTGTGTTGTCATGACTTTCTTAAAAGTCTTATTTGTATGCTTCATTGTCAAATCAGAGAACCACATAATGTTATAGCTGGAAAGGAGGCATAGAGGTAATTTAGTCTAAACACTTCACTTCACAGATGAGAAAATTGAGGCCCAGAAATATGAAGTAATTCACCTGAGGTTATATTGATAACTGGTATCAAGAACTGAGATGAGCCATGACTGGACTGAGTTATAACTGGGCTTATTTTTCCTCATGTCAAGTTGTAATTAGCCTCTTATTCCTTCTTCCCTCCAGCATCCAAAGTTTCTAGCACAGCTTGGGAAACTTTGAACAGAAATGTGCTGCATTTCATAAGGCTTTTCTTTTCACATGCTGAGGTCATGGTGGCAGGGTGCTAAATGACAACATTTTGGAAACCTCTCAATTGTTACAAGCCTTCATTTGGCCACAAGAAAAACTCATTTGCCTCAGAGCAACTACAGAATCTGGGGGCAGCCAACCACATCTCACATCTGCTATCTTGCCACAAAGAAGCCACTCCTTTCCACCCAGCAGTTGTAAAACCCAGTGGAAATTATCTTCCATGATAGTTATCAAACATGGCTGTTCTCTTTTCCATCTAGAAAGCTGTTTTTAGAGTTGTTTCTCGGAGCAAGACAGAGCTAGGTCACTAATGTTTGAGTCCATTCTGCTACAGAGATCCATTCTGCTACAGAGTTCCATCTTTGCATTGTCTGATGAATGGATTCCCTTTTCTTTAGTGATTGTGCATGTGTTTCTTTGTGGACTAGTATTCTGGGCATTACTCCAGAACAGATGGAGCTTCTTTTCATAGCTCCCAAACACAAGTGTTCCCTCATAGTGATCCTTTTATCTTATTGCTCCTGTGTAATATGGGCAGAATTCAGAGGCAAATCCTCAGTGGGTCAAGCCACTAGGTCCAGTATTCTCTAGTCACTGTTGTCTGAGAATTTGTATAGTAGTTATGGACTAGATTTAATCAATTGTTAAAAATTTATCCAAAGTGGGATTTGAGAGTGATAATGCAAAGGATGCAAAGGATATCCTCTATGACATCATAATTTCTAAGTCATACTCTTGCTACTTCTTGTTTTTATCAATAGAGGGAATAATCAGAGGAAGATTAAGTATTCTGACCTGAGTAGAGGGAGTTTGGAGATTGGACAGAACACACCAACTCTTCCCTCTTTGTGGGGGGATAGGGAGATTATGTAAGAAATCATGAGCTCTGGCCTCTTAAAAGAAGAGAACTTCTAACTCTTGGCTTGGTGGCAGCATTTGGTTAACAGGCAGGTGAAAACCATTCCATGTGCCATCTTTGGCATATCTTCCTTACACTTGTACTAAGACAAAGCAAGATACAAAAGTGGACCAGAAATTTTAAGGAAGAATATTGTATCTTATTATATACCATTTTGAATATTTTGTAGATTTCATCCTTATTTGTTCATTTGTGCTCCCAATATCTCTAATGAGAGGGAATACAAAGCAACATAACTTCATTTTACAGATAAAGAAAATGAGGTTGAATGAGGCTAAATGATTTGATCATTGTGGTCCTGTGAATCAGTCAGGGCCAACATAGCCATAGATTTTGACTTTAATCCTAATGCTTTAAAAAAAACCCAGAATCCCAAGATTTGACAGTTGGAAGGGATCTAATTTGACCCATACTTGAAAGGAACCACCCCCAAATATAACATACCAGTAAGTGGTCATTCAACCTTGTTTGATGAAGTGATGGGGATTGGACCTCTTGAGTCAGAGCATATCACTTTGGGAGAGCTCTAATTGTGAGGAAACCCAAATGTACTATTTTCAACAAATTAGCTTGATTCTTTTCCCTAGGACTGAAAACAAATATAATCAGTCTTATATATGTTAGTTCTTCATTAAAGTTATCATGTGTTCTCCTAAATCTTTTCTTAAGGCTAAACATCTACATGCCCTTAAATGGATTCTCATTTGGCATGACCTTGAGGCCCTTCACCAGACTTTCTCTTCAGCTTATCATAGTCCTTTCTAAACTGTGCCATCCAAGGCGCAATACTGTGTTCCATATGTAATCTGGCTAGGGCAGAATACAGAGGGATTATCACTTCCTTATTCTTTGTAAACTGTCAATCAACCAATTAATAAATATTTACAAAACACCTACTGTGTACTAGGCATTGTGCCATGAGTTCAAAGCTCTGCTTCCCTTAGTGGAGTCTGAGATCTCATTAACTTTTTTGGCTGCTACATCAATCTGTTGACCCATCTTGTTGGCCCTTTTAGTCCCTAAATCTAGTTCAGAAAAAAATGATTGCCTAACCCTACATTCCCTATATTGTACATTATTTTTTGAGCTTTAGTATAAAACTTTACATTTGCTCCCCATAAATTTCATAATATATGAGGCTAAGCTCAAGCCAACAAGTTCTTTTTGGATTCTGATTGCCAACCATTTTCTTAACGTTCTTTTCCAGCTTTGAGTCATCATCACATTTGATGAGTATTTTTCTACAGGATCTTCTTGTCTCTCCAAAATGACTAACAAGATCTGAGGCTTTGAAAGATATCTGATTTCACTGATATTCCTTCCACTGGACAGATGGCAACCCCTCAAATTTATTATCACGTGATCATTCTTTGGGCCATGAGTCTTTTAGAATTTAAACTAGATTGGTTTTCATATAGTAGATACTATGGTACTTGAAGTTGCTCTAGCTTAGTCATGTTTGGGACTTCAGTAACACAAGGTACCATTGAACAAGGAGATAGATATGATCTTTAGCATGTGCTGAGCCATCTGAGCAATGGAATGAGTGAGTGCCTGCCCTAAAAGAAAACAGTTTTAGGCAAGAAAATTTCATAAGACAAAGTGACATTTTTTAAATGCCTCAACAAACCCCCCTCCCATGGCATATTCTCTCTGACCCAGCATTTAGCACCATAACAGGCACAGTGTAGGAGTATAATAAATGCTTGTTAACTGACTTGCAACTTTTTCAAGTTTTTGTTTTCTGCTTGGAGTTCTTTTCCCACCTCAGTGAATTTTTTTAAGCTCTTACCTTCTATCTTAGTAACAACTCTAAAATAGAATTATGGTAAGGACTATGCAATTAGGGTTAAGCAGCTTACCCAGGGTCTCACAGCTAGAAGTGTCTGAGACCAAGTCCACCCAGCTCCAGGCTTGGCATTTTATCCACTATGCTGCCTCGTTGCCCCAGTGTTAATGAATTTTGACTGCAACTCTGGTCATGACCTCTGCTTTATAATTTGTACCACACCCTTTTCCACTATTTGGGCCCTTTCCCCAGGCCCTAGTATTTGTTCTTTTTTTTTTAAGTATTTGTTCTTAATTAACAGCAGATATTGGGTCCTGGATGCCGCCTTACTCAATGTATCTCCCCTCTTTCTTCTGCTTCATCTGTCTTGGCACAAGTTCAAACTGTTAGATCTGCCACTACTTGTTCTTAGTTGGCAAGGCTTTTGAGAACCCCAAGTTACCTTTCCATCACAAGACAAGTCAGATTTGCATTTGTGGGAGCTGATCATAATTACCACAAGGATTTAGAGCAGAGGTGCTTAACTTGGGGTCTATGAACTTGGATTAAAAAAACTATTTCTGTGTAATTGGTTTTGTTTATAATCCTATATATGTTATTTTGTGTATTTAAAAACAATATCTGGAGCAATATCTGGAGCATAAACTTCACCAGGCTGTCAGGGGGATCTGTGGCACATTAAAAGATAAGAATTTTTGAGTTTGAAGTTCCACTAGTGGCTACTTAGGCTACATAAATGAATGATTGAATGAAAAGCATTTATTGCAAATATACAAAAGTAAGTGAGTCTATGCCCTCAAGAAGATTCCATTTAACAAGGGAAATAACAAAATAGGGGGGTGGTAATTAGGGAAGGGAATTATGATCTGGAAAATTACAAAGATATTGGATATAATGGTTGAGCAATCTATTAACATCTGCTTCCCTCAGCCAATGGTAAGGGTTGGAATACTATTCTCAGAGTGGAAAAAGTGGAATACTATTCTCAGATGGAAAGCTAGAAAGTGAGGAGTAGGGTGCACAAGATCCTTGAGTGAGCAGAACACAATGACTTAGCTTCTCTCAGGCTTAGACACTAATGATCTGGTTTGGAAGGGGAGGGGAGAGTGGCAGGTTGACCCCCTTCTTCACCAATAAAAAATCAAAGTCTGGAGGCTTTATTTCCCCCATAACCTTTTCCATGGAATGAGTTTTGAAATCGTAACTTGGTCTTGGCTCCAGAATAAATATCTATCTTATTTCTTCCTTTCTTTGCATTCAATACCTCCTTTATGTTTTCTGAATCCCCTCATTAAGGTGAGTTTTTCTTTCTGTTCTTTATCCTGCCCCTGGGTTCTTGCTTCCACTCTGAGGTTGTTTGAATCCTGGGTCTACAGAGTAGTTTTTTGCATCATGCGGGTTATAAGGCAGGTCATCCCCTCTGCTCAAGACCCATTTTAGAATGTTAAAAGAAGTCTTACATGTGGTCTCACAGTCCTTCACTGGTGTAGCAAATTTCAACATTGCTTCTTTTACCAGGAAAGAAAATTCTGTTTTCCTCCTCTCTTCCTAGTAAATCAGAATGGACAGGTACTTGAAATAGGTTGACACAGGACAAAGAAGTTCCAGATGATTCACATCTTTAACCTAGTCTCTAATTTTTTTTTGTCTTATAATTCCTACCCAGAAGTTCCCATACACAATCACTCCTATTACATCCTTTGCTGTGTATTATTTCTTTGCTAGAAGTAACTTGGCTTGTCTAGTCTCATTAACTAACATGATTTCTCTCTCTAGAAACTGTACTACTTGACTTTCATGTGGCCTAGTGACTCTAGAGACATTATCTTACCAGATCATTTTGGATAGGGACAAAAGGTTGGCTTTTTGTTTCCCTAAGAGAAAATTTGGTTTGACCCATCATGGTGCAAGGCAATCACAGAGATATCTGATTATTTTAAGAGGTTCACATTTTTAAGGATTTTAAGAGAAACTTGAGTGTGTTCCAGCAGTACATTTCTTAGAGTTAGAAGCTAAACATTTTCTCCATGGAGATGAGAAGTAGAGCCATTTGGCCTGGATGTTTTTCAGTAAAGTTGTCTTTAAACAGATGTGTTTGAGCATCTGGCACCCACCCAGCAGCATCTAATGTTGCCTAAATGGTTCTGTTGGTAATTTAGGTCATTGATTCAGGTGGAAGAGCAGTAAGGGCTAGGCAATTGGAGTTAAGTGACTTGCTCAAGTCACATAGTGAAAAGAGTCTGGGACCAGATTTGAATTTAGGACTTCTCATCTCTAGGCCTGGCTCGGAATCCACTGAGCCACCTAGTTTCATGATCCTAAATTTCTCCTGATTCTACTTTAGAACATGAATATTCATCAAGATGACCCTGGACCATGCTATGTATAACACATAGGGATTGGGAGATGCCATACGAGGTAGGTGGAGATCTGGAACCTGACAGGCATACCTGGCAGGGTTAGGCAAAGACACAGATTCCACTGGCCTCTTATTCTAGGAATGACGTCTATCTGAAGTTAGATCTGAAACTGAGAAAGTATTGCAGAGACAAGTAATGAGTACCAACTCTCATGGTCAAAGGCACTTGTGGAAAATATCACATCTTTATTTTTACTAATAAGTCTAACTGAAGTTTAGCTTTTCATTCAATTATGAATTTAAAAACAACAAAAATTATTCTGATAAAGGGTCTCTAGGCTTTATCAGACTGCTGAAGGTGGTGTGGAGCAGGGTTTATGACTCAAATAAGGTTAACAACTTTTGAGCTAGATGAAGGAGGAGATCATGAGATTTGAGTTGAGACTGAGCCTTACCCAAAAGATAGAATTTGATGACATGAAATAGGTTGACACAGGACAAAGAAGTTCAGGATGATTCACATCTTTAACCTAGTCTCTAATTTTTTTTTGTCTTATAATTATATTGTCATGAAGGGAAGTGCTTTGTAAACCTTAAAAGAAAGCCATAAATGGGATCTTCAGTGAGACTAAAATGGAGAAAAGATGATGCAGAAACACTTGGAGGTCATTTCAGTGTCCCTAGTGACTGACTCTTTGACATTTATCCATAAGACTTTACAGTCTATTCCTTTGTTGCTGATGAGGAATCCCATTGCCCCATTACCCTAGGGTTAAAAACAATATTGCCCAAGACTCAGAGGAATTCTGGACTTGCACCAAGAGTACGGGAGCAGTTGCTTGTGAACCATGGACATGAAATTGAGCAATGCTGGTGGCATGTACGCCATCATCATGGCTGTGATGGCAGACTCTCCCTTGTGTGCTTCCCTGCTGACTTCAGCCTCTTAGAATTCCCATGGAAACAAAGCTCAATAGTTGTCTCTGGTCTCCTGTTTGCCAAAGACCCTTGAACTCCAAAGTCTGGAGTGCCGGGACAATCGACAATAGTGGGAATGGAAAAATTGGAAGCACTTTTCTATGTGTGTTTACAGCCTGAGATCTGAAAGAGGGAATTTAATGGGGCAGGGAGGGAGTTCCAAATAAAGCCTTGTGTCTGAGAGAGCCTATAGTGGTACCTTTATGCAGTTTTGAGGGCCGGCATAGGAACCTTTGAACAAGAATTCTAGAGAGATATTTTTTCACCTACTTTGTCCCCACCCTCTGTCCCCCCAAAGGTGTGTTTATCTAAGCCACCGAGATAGAACTTCAGTTTGTGCACCTTTAGCACAACTAATCCTTTGAGTGAAGGTTAGCCTGTGACATTGGAGTCAAAGAGCTCATTGTGTGGGGCCTGAAATGAAACATACTTATGCGGCCGTGTGAGGTACTAGGGTCACCACTTCCTGACCTAAGTAGACATTGCTTATTCTCTTTTTCCCTCCTCCCTTCAGTTCTCTTGGCTGTATCCCCAGAAGGTGGAGATGCTGGGTTGAATTTATTGCTACTCCTAGAAAAACGTTGCCTTTATTGGTCATAAAGTCTGTCACAGCCGTGTTTTTCAGAGGCAGCGGCAGCAGCCGAGTCACCGCTTTCCCTGGCTCCTCTGTGCCTGTGGAGGGATGTGGGCAGTGCTGCCCTTGCCCTTCCTTCTTTTGCTCTTCCTTTGGCCTTAGATGGAAATCTCCTGGCAGGCCATCTTTCATGGTTGGAAGCTCCCATGGTCTCACCCACTGCTCACTGTGACAGGGCGGATTGAAAAGCTCACATCAGTCATCACACCCACTTCTGCTTCCAGTGTTGAAATCCTACTATTCAGGAGGGCAGGTTCTTCAGTGGATCAACATCCTGGGTGGTTTGGGATTGATGGTATTGTTTATTAAATGATCATGAGACTGAATTTCCTCTGCTAACTGTGACTCCTGTCATTTAAGGGATTGAATTCTTAAATGACAAGAGGAGCAGCATCCATGTTCAACTTCATCAGTTCAAGGCTTCCCTCTATTGCAGATGGCAGTCAATTAATTCCTGTCCATCCTGTGCAACTGTTGTTCATGTCCTATATTCACCATAAGGGAATCCACTGAATGTGCTACAGTAGCCTTTCATTACTTTTTCCTGACATTTCAAGTATACCAGGGAAACCTTTTTACCATGTGACTGGTCCATCTTCTCTTCTTGTCACATAATTCCTTAAAAAATTTTTTTTGGAGGAGGGGAGAGGGAAGAAGACAATTTGGATCATATAACTTTGGAAAACTTACGTGAAAATTCATTATTACATGTAATTGGTTTTAAAAAAGAATAAAAAAGGAAAAAAAAGAAAAACAACAGAATTGGAATTCTGTTATCCTGTGATCCTCTAGCCTTGCCTCCCTCCCAGAGTTGTTTTGAGAATCTTATGAGGGAGTATAAATAAATGTGTCAAACAAAGGTAATATAATATGATTCTCAGGCAAAGGGAATCTTCTAATTTATAAGTGGAGCTAAGTAAGAGGAAAAAAGAAAACTAATAAAATATTTCCTTAAAAACTTGAATATTTAAAAATTTAAAACCCTTGCCTTCGATTTTAGAATCAATACTGTGTATTGATTCCATGGTAGAAGAGCAATAAAGGCTAAGCAATGGGAGTTAAGTGACTTGTCTAGATTCACACATCCAGGAAGTATTTGAGATCAGATTTGAACCCAGGACCTCCCATCTCCAAATCTGGTTCTCAATCCACTGAGCCATCCTAATGCCCTTCTAAAAAATTTTTTTAGGACCTCACTTTCTGTCTTAGTAATAGTTATTAGAATGGCAAGAGCTAGACACTTCTCTGGCTTTATATTGCATCCTGCTTACATCCATCATGTGCCCTTCTATCACCTTCTGTGTGATATTCATTTTTCATTCTTCAAAAGTAATGGTGTTTCATGTTTAATTGCTATAGGGTAGTACTGACAATATTCATGTGTGTGTGTGTGCATGTGTGTGTGTGTATGTGCGTGTGTATGTTTTAAATGGTCCTTTGCTTTCTTTCATGGGAGCTTGGGATCATCAAAGGAACTTTGTAGCTTCCCAGGGGCTATATAAACTACTTTTCTCCTTATGTTCAAGTCCTGGCTCAATTCACAATCCATATGACTATGAGGTTGTATAAATGCACATATACAAATGGACAAGCTCAATAGGGTATCTATCCAGATGCATATTGAAATGTGTATAATAGACATTCTTCATCCTACTTGGTCTTCTTTGTTTGAATGGATAGGTTATACACCTTTGAGTGATTACTTGCCTCTTCTAGGAGATTCTGCAGTGTTCCTAGGCATGATACCATCAACAAGGTATCATCCACAAATGAGCTTTTGAAGGCTCTCAGCATCTACTTGGAGTCCTTCTTCAGTCTGGGTTCTATGTTTGGCTCTCCTCTGTTAAAGTGGCTGATAACCTTTGGTGAACAGATCTCCCTTTTTTATGCCTTACTTGGTATTTAAGACCATAAGGGTCATTAAATGAGATCACTTCTGTTCTTTATTTATTTTAAGGACTCTTTAATGAAATTATTTAATGTTTCTATAATTTGTTCTTTGACTCACTCATTCTTTAGGATTAGATTATTTAGTTTCCAATTAATTTTTTTTATCTTTTCTCATAGCCCTTTGTTGAATATGATTTTTATTGTAGCATGGTCTGCAAGGGATGCAGTTAACATTCCCACTTTTCTGCATTTGCTTGTGAGGTTTTTATGTCCTAATACATAGTCAATTTTGGTGAAGGTGCCATATATAGCTGAGAAAAAGATATACTTTCTGTTCTCATTTGATTTCTCCAGAGGTTTACCATAGCCAATTTTTCTAAAATCTATTTATCTCCTTCCTCTTTAAACTTCTTTCTTGTTTATTTTATGGTTAGATTTATCTAGTTCTGAGAGGGGAAAGTTGAAGTCCTTCATTAGTATAGTTTTAATGTCTGATTCCTCCTGAAAATCATTTAGGTTTTCCTTTAAGAATTTGGATGATATGGTAGGTAGGTGGCTTATGTGATAGAGAGACAGAATGTCCTGGGATCAAATTTGGCCTCAGACACTTCCCAACTGTGTGACCCTGGGCAAACCATTTAACCCCAAATGCCTAACCATTATTGTCCTTCTCCCTTGGATCCAATTTTATTAGTCCTAAGACTGAAGATAAAGGTTTAAAATAAAAAGAATTTGGATTATACCATTTGGTAACATATATGCTTAATCTTATTCATTGTCTGTTGTGCCTTGTGGCAAAATATGGTTCCTCTGTTTATCCTTTTTAATTTGATCTATTTTTTCTTTGTCTGAAATCATGATTACTTCTGATTTTTCTACCTCAGAAGCAGAATAGGTTTTGCTCTAGCCCCTTATTTTTACTCTGTATGCCTCTGTTTCAAATGTGTTTCTTATACGCAATCCATTCTGCTAGTCACTTCTATTTATGAGTAAGTTCATTTATTTCACATTCTCAGTTATGCTTATTAATTGTGTATTTCTTTCCATCCTATTTTTCCCTTTTCTCTTTCTCTTCCCATCTCTTCTCCCTTTTCAAAAGACTTTTGTGCTCCTGACTACTGCTTCCCTTAATCTACCTTTTGTTTTATCACCTCCCCCCTTTTATCTTAGTCCTTTTCCTTTCTACTTCCCTGTTGGATAAGATAGATTTCTATAGCTAATTGAATGTGTATGTTATTTCTTTTTTCAGCCAATCCCAATGAGAATAACATTCAAGCATAGTCTTGGCCATTTCCCCCTCCATTGTAAAAACTTTTCCTTTCAAGCCTCTTTTATGTGAGCTAATTTTCCCTGTTCTTCCTCCTTCATTCAGTGACACTCTCTTTGTCATCTCTTAAATTAATCTTTTTAGAATTATTTCATCATAATTAATTCACTCCAAACCCTCTTTTTACATATACTCCTATTAACTACCTAATAATGATAACATTCTTATTTTGGTTCACATTATCTTCTCCATATAGGAATGTAAACACTTTTAACCTTGATTACCTTATGACTTCTTTTTCATGCTTTTTTTTTTTTTTAATGTTTCTTGAATCTTGTATTTGAAAGTCAGAGTTTTCTATTCAGATCTGTTTTTTTCCTCCATCAGAAATGCTGGAATATTCTCTCTTTCTTCCATCATATTCAGTACCTTATATTTCAGTTACTCACAATAATGTCACCTGCAGCATAGTTTTTACCTATATTCTCTTGGTCCTATTTGACTGATTTTCTGATCTTTGTTCTTTTAAGTGTGCTGTTTCTTCCTTCTCTGCAAGCACACATTTGGGACTGTGATGTTAGCATCTTAGCATGAGAGTTTCACAGTTTTTGATGGAGAAAACAATTTGTTCCATTAATTTTTACTCATTTTTTCCTTTTTTTTTCTTTCATTGACTTCTTTCCATTTTTATCTTTAAATGCCCTTAATAGGACTTTCCTAAGTTGTATAGCTTGATTTTCTTTAAAAACAAAACAAAAAAACTCAAACCTGTTTTACCTTTCATGGTTTCACTCTCTTTTAAAAAGATATTACTCATGATCTGTCCATTAGCCTTCTTTATAAGGTCATAAACATGAGTTTTATTTAAATTTTATGTTATTTTAGAAGTCATTTCTTTTTCTTTGGCAGGGAAAACAGATTTTGCTGATAAAGATATTTTCTAGGCTCATGGTTTTCTTACTGAGGAAATTAATTTATTGCACTTCTGGATAAAATTATAGTCACTATTGATGTGATTTCTGTTGCTCATTTCCCATTTTTGGTTATTAATTGCTTATTTAGTTGCGGTTTACACTGATTCAATTTTATAACATTTTTTCATTCTTTTTAAAAAAGTTAACTCTGATTTTAACTCTGATTTTAAATGGATAATCTGATAGCACTGTTGACTTGCAAATAACTCCTGTGTCAATAACATGTCTTGTTCTATCTGTTAAAATATAATATATTTTGTTCTTGTAGAGATTACTTAGGATTTTCCATGTCCAGTATATAATATTTCCCTCTTTGATGAAAGTATTTATGATATAAAACATATGAAGCTTTTGTTTAATTTACAAGTATTTGGAATCCCTCATTTATGTTTTCTGAATTGTGCTTTTTCATTTATTTTTCTCTCTTCTGGATTTCCTCCTATCCTCACACCACACATTTAAATCACTGAATATCAGATTCAATCTGTAATCAGTGCTTTGTTGTTCAGCTATTTTCAGTCGACTTAAACTCTTCATGACCCCACTTGGGTTTTTTGGGGGAATGATACTATAGTAACTCGCCATTTCCTTCTCCAACTCATTTTACAAATGAGGAAACTGAGGCAGAGCTAAGTGACTTGCCTAGGGTCACATAGATAATAAGTGCCTATGGCCAGATTTGAACTCAGGTCTTTCTGACTCTAGGCCCAGCTCTGTATCTATTATGCTACTTTTGTTGCCCAACAATCTACATTGTTGGGCATAAAACACACGCAAAAAATCAATGTAGATTGATTTAATCTGGAAGGTATACTCAAGTTCTTCATTGGATTTCTCAACTACTTTGTCTTTAGAACTGATGTTGGTGCATAAACTATTGTTATTTTCATGGTGATCTTTTTGTAAATATTTATCAATAGCACTACAATATGCAATAATCAAATGCTCTGTGAAATGGTACTTCTTGAACATTTCTTAGTATATGACAAAACTCATTCCGCCATCTTTTTTCTTTGCTTTTCTAAGTAGTCACTGTGAATCCACCTTCAGATTAACAAATCTGAATAGATTAATTAATCAGCAGATTCTGACCACTTTTGTATATTTCTCCAAGTTTTCAAATCATTCCACATTTCTATTCCCTTTCCTCTCTCATGCTTTGCATGCACTATGAAGTAGGGCAGTGCTGAAACACGATGGATTTGGCTATTCATTGTAATGTTCACATCTCTCTCATTTTTGTGGAAAGACATTTAGCCTACTTTGGAGAAATCTTTCTATATGTGATGAGATGTAAAGAGCTTCTTTAATGAATAAAAGAGAATCTCCACGAAGTATGCTGGATCCAGGATGAGGTTATCTGGTAGGAGATTACTGCTATTTCTAATTCCCCACTTATGGGAGTTCAGAGATCAAAATTTACTTCTCAAGACCATCAGACAAATTCTTATTTAACCTCCTGCTTGTGGTCTGTTCTGTCTTGGTGTGATCTGTCTTGGGGATAGAAGACAAGGGAAACTTATATGAAGCAGTTCTCTCTGTGCATAGAATTGCTTTATGTGGCACTAAGGATGAGTGTAGGTGGAATAGTAATTGTATGCTATATGCAAGTCAACCACCAGATGGTGGTCTAAGGCCAGAGCTATCAGCTTTAGTAACTGTGTATGACAAGCAGAATATAGCAGCTCCAAGTCCTAGCCCCTTTTCATTCATTCCATGTATGCAAAGATGGAATCTACCAGATGTCCATGTCTCTCCAACATTTTCTCATTTTATTGACTTCCTAGATTTTTGTCTGTTAATTTCATCATAATTATCTTTCTTGTATTAGCCTCTATCTCACAGAAACATGTTTCCATCTTTAGTGTAGCTCAGATTACACATAGGCTAAAATTCATTTATTCAAGTAAAATTGAAAATAACAAAGTACTGCCCCAAAAACTTTTAGGAGAGCTGAAAAGTATTTTGGCAGAAAATTAGGTTTTGGCCAACATCTTACACCATATACCAAAATAAATTTAAAATGAAAATGTAACCTGGTTATAAAAGGTCATAACATTAAAGAAAAAGTCCTGAAGATAATAAAATGAGGCATTTATTACATCTATGGTTAGGGGGAGAATTGTTAACCAATCAAGGAATAAAAGACACTATGTAATGTGATTAACTAGACAATTTTGACTATGTAAACTTAAAAAGTTTTGCATGAATAAAATAAGTGAAAACAAAATTAGAAAGGATTGAATGGGGAAAATATTTGTATCATATATCACTGAAAAAAATGACATTCAGAATATGAGGGGCATTCTCATAAATGTCCCTCAAGAACTGTTCCCTAATTCATGAATAATCAAAGGATCTAAGTGATATAAGTGGTTTCCAAAATAAGAATTGCAATTTGCTAATAAGAGAAATTAAAACAATTGTAACATTTTATCTCACACCATGCAAATTGGCAAAGTACTGAGTGTTGGTAGGGTTTTAGAAAGTGAAGCATTGTTGATATTGTGAAGTAGTTCAGTTGTTTTGAATTCATTTCCAATAATGCAAGAAAAGTGACTAAACTGGTCAGATTCTTGATCTAGCTACTTGATAAATACTCCAACTAAGTCAAAAGTAGAAACTAAGTTCTAATATCTATCAAAGCATTCATAGCATCATTTTTTGAAACAGGAACAAAATGGATGTTCAATAACTCAGGAAGGGCTATGTAATAGGAGTATGTGAGTATAATGGAATATCCACAGATAATAAAAATGATGTGTATGTGAAATTTAGAAAAACATGGGAAAATTGCGAACTGTCCTAGAGTAAAATAAAGAAGTGTAAAGAACAAGATCCACAGTGACTGAGTTATTAAAAAATCAACGCAGGTGCCAGAGCACAGATAAAGCAACATATCTCTCCCATCCCATTGGGCCTATTCACAGATTTGGGGGTGGTGCTACTAGGATAGAATAATATATACATTGCCAAATATAGTTATTGTATCCTATATTTTTGTTTAATTGTTTTCCTTTTTTCACAAAGTTAGGTTCATGAAAAGTGATTGTTCTGTAAAGACAAGAAGCATCAATAAAACAACCCCCCCCATTCAGATTGTTAATAGTTCTATATTCCCTCTGCAGATTCTATGCTCTGCCTCACCTCTTTTAGCATTAAGATATATAATACCCCAAACCTGGGATGGTAGAGAATAATCACACTCAGGAATTTTTTTTTTTGGTCTTTCAATACACACAGTGTTTGCTGTTAACCCTCTACTGTTTCTGGAGGGGTCTCCTTTTTAAATTCAGAATCCTTACTGGGCTAAGCCAGTGGACTGCCCAGCCTGTTTCAATAGATAGATAGAAAGATAGATAGATAGATAGATAGATAGATAGATAGATAGATAGATAGATGTAGACAGACAAACAGAATCAAATAAAACATTTATTAAATGTTTATTATATGCCCAGCACTGTGGTAATCGAAAGACAATGCAGAAAAGGGAACTGGAAAATTGGGGTTGAGGGAAGATTCTCTGCTGCTCTAAAGTAGTTGGAAAAATCTGAAGAGTGAAGAGGGGAGCTAAAAGTAAAGTGATTATCTCCTGGGCACTTCATGCAATAGTGGTCCAGGTCAGGGACTTGCCAATCAGAACAAACAAGGTTGGAGGCACCTTCAGGATGAGAAGGCTACTTTGAGAAAGTGGAGGGTTGCAATCAGGTGTGAAAACATTTTTGTTGTTGTTGTTTTCTAATTTTCAGTCTTGCCCAACTCTTCGTGATTCCATATGGGCATTATATATTTATTTATTTGCAAAGATACTGGAATGGTTTGCCATTTCTTTCGCTAGATCATTTTATAGATGAGGAAATGGAGCCAAACAGTTAAGTGACTTGTCTAGGCTCATATAGCTTATCCATACTGTAAAGTAAGACCACTTTATTACCAGTGTAGAACTTCGGAAGCCTAAGAGAACAAATGTCTGATAGAGAAAGACGAAGTACTATTTTCCTTTATAAAACTTCTACCAGACTTCACAGCCCTTGACTGTGGTGCCTTTTGTTAGTCCTTCTTGATATGATTCAGTTCTGAAATTTTGTATTCGTTTGCTGCCCAATGATTTGGTCAGGGCAGAGAAAACATGTATCATTTAAGAGGTTGTCAAAGCAAGTGTTATAACTGCATCTCTAGGGCACATCCTCTTGCTCTCAGGTTTCTAGGAGTAGCATAGTTTCAATGCTAGAATGCCACATTCAATTCCATCAAACTTTTTACTTGGACTTGTGTGAATTGCTTTGAATTCAGGAAGGCTTAGTCATTTTTAGGCAGTAATGTGGTACAGTGAAGTGAGCAAAATTGGAGTTGGAGTCAGGAGGACTCAAGTTTAAATATGACACTACCTATATGACCCAAGGCAAGACATTTAACTGCTCAGTGCCTCGGTCTCCTCATCTGTAAAATGGGGATGATAATAATAACACTTATCTCAGAGTGTTCTTTTAAGGGTAAAATGAGATAATATTTGTAAAGTGCTTTGTGAATCTGAAGGTGCTATATGAATGTTAGCTGTTGATATTACTTATATTTTAAATCTGGCCTCAGACACTAGCCATGTGACTGTGGGCAAGTCACTTATACTTCGTTTTTTCCTTAGTTTCTTCAATGGTAAAATGTACCTTGAAGAATTATGAGCATCAAAGGAGGCAATGTTTGCAAAGCACCCAATACTATGCCTGGCACTTAGTAAACACTATATAAATCAGTGGTTCCCAAACTTTTTTGACCTACCGCCCCCTTTCCAGAAAAAATATTACTTAGCTCCCCTGGAAATTAATTTTTAAAACATTTTAATAGCAATTAATAGGAAAGATAAATGCACCTGTGGCCATCACCGCCCTCCTAGATCGCTGCAGCACCCCCCAGGGGGTGGGGATGCCCACTTTGGGAATCACTGATATAAATGATTATTCCCCTTTATTATTTTTATTATTGTTGTTAATATTTTAGAAGATGCACATGCAATGTATCTGGCATTGCAGTATGTCATTGATTACCTTGATGAGAAGTCATGAAGCATCTTTTCTTCTCTTGCCATTCTGGAGCATTTACACTGCCAGAATGGTGGTGAAGCCATTGGCCTTGGGTATCACCTTCTGTGGCCTGGGAGGGATATCATACCACAATGAAATTAGGAATGGCTCTCAATATACAGCACCAGTATGCAGCTCATTTATTCCTTACCACACTCCCAGGAAGTAGTCATTATGGAAACAATAACATCCATTTTATAGATGGGGAAATTAAGGCTGAGAGAGGTTCAAGGACTTTTCCAAGGTCATAGAGATAGGATTTAAGCTGAAGTCTTTCTGATTCTGAATATAACATTCTTCTCATAATTCTGAGCTCCCTCACATGCTTTAGAATCAAGCTTCACTTATGAGTCAGAGGAAAGCAGGAAGAAAGAAGTTAATAATGTAATGGGGTTTTAATAGTGTATGAGGATTTAAAAAATTTAGATTGGGAGAGACCTAGTAAAGGCAAAATGATTGAAATAAGTTAAGGAGTCACTTACAGCTTTTATATCCTCTTAGGCAGTGGTGGGTAAGGGACACAGTAAAAGATGGAATGAGTAGAAAGTACTATTATGTCTATTCCAAAAGATAGGACCTCTGAATCACAAAATCTTTACCATTTCCCACAGGACTGAGAGCATTATTTGTTGTTTACTGGTTCCTTGTTACTCTTCTCCTATCCGCCCAACCACGAATTGATGGAGATATTCTGGGCTTTGTATGCTTTTTCTCAGTATTTTAACTGTAGCACAGTGCCACTATGATCATGTAAGGCTATATTTTTACTGCCATCTCTAACATGTAATATTGCTGGGTAATTATATAGTGCTTCCCATCTGAGAACAGGACATACTTTATAAACATTAATTCATTAATTCAAGCAACACCTTTGCAGGATGAAGTAGCAGGATGTGTCTCTGGCACTGCAATACATCTTTGGTATGATTAGGCTACACCAAGGACTCTTTGACAAGTATATGGCAGAACTGAGGAAAGTGCCAATCATTGTAGGGACCTGTTCCCAGCTACTAGAGTGGTTTCATCTCATTATGTGGTAGATCTGGTTTTCTAAGGCAAGTTGGTATTTCACTCTTTTGGAAAATGTTTCCCTAATCCTCAGCTGAAAATGTTGAAGTGTCTAGGACTTACAGTGGATTCTGCTGTCTTTTTTTTCCTCTTTTTGTTGTTTAATTGTTTTTAGTCACATCTTGCTCTTTGTGACCCCATTTGGGATTTTCTTGATAAAGTTACTGGCATGGTTTCTCATTTCCTCCTTTGGATCATTTTAAATATAAGGAAACTGAGGTGAATAGATGTTAAGTGACTTGCCCAGGGTTACACAGTTATTAGTAAGTGCCTGAGGCTGGATCTGAATTCTAGTCTTCCTGATTTCAGTCCAAGTACTATATCCATTGTCCACCTAGGTACCTCTCTCTTCTCTTTAATTTAGTTTATTCAGACCTGATCCTACTTTGTCCGATACATGGCAGCCATAAACCTGGAGAAATTATTTTCTTTCTCTTTCTCAAATGAGATAATATTTGTAAAACATTTAATAAACACTTAATAAAAAGCCTGTTACTATCCCCACCCCTCTTTTTGTTGCTCCCCTGCATCAATGCTAAAGAACCTGAAAACCACTGTATGATTACAAAGGTGAAAGGAGCCTCCAGGCTGAGCCAGAGATGATGAATTTGATAGAAGAGGTCTGGAATCATTTAAAAATAGCAATTTAAAAATGAAAGCTGCAGGGGGATATTTGCTACCTATATTTATTGTCATGAGTGCCTCTCCCTCTGGTAAGACAGGAAAGTATGTGACTAGTTCCTATGGCAGTAATTTCTATAGTTCCTAGATACTGCCTTAAAAAATTCCTTCTTATCTAAAGGGTGTTTTGTTCTCCTTGTCCATCCTAAACAACTGAATGAAAAACACACCCTGAATCTTATGTGAGTAAGTTTTTTTAAAGCCTTTTAATAGTTGAACTAGATTTGAAGGGATTATGAATATAGACTGTTATCAAATGATGTATCTATAGCTTCACATGTGAACAGCTGTAGTAGTAAAAGAGGAGCTACAGACAAGCCTTTAGGGTCAGAACAAGGAGAGCTGATCATTTTTGGAAGAAACCAGGGCAGGGAGAAAAGTCTGCTCTGGAGGAATCTAGAATTGAAAAGGGAAGGATCATAGAGTATCTTGGTCTCTATGCCAATATGAAGAGCTTGATCAAGGAGAAAATTTAAATGCTCACTCCTGAGGCTGTCACTATAATCTTCCTGGGGAAAATTTGTTTGAAAGAGCCCACAGTGATAGATTGGGGAAGGTAGGTGGTAAGAGAGAATGAGAGTGTTCAGGGGCCAGAGTTTCAAGGTCTTTAGATGCAGTATGAGGGAACATATAGTTTGAACCTCACAGGATTAATATTTTGTAGGGCCAGAGAAGTAATTGTCTTTTTCTGTGCTTATCATCTGTAAGTCAAAATGGGAAAGAGGACTTCCTCAGGTCTAAGGCCAGTAAATATAGGCACAAGGAAACCTAGACCTCCATTCCAAGAAAATGAGGGAGATTGTAGGAGAGTGCTATTGGTTTTACGTTCTCTATTTCCAAACCTTTAGCTAGGGGTTGGAAAAGTATATTCCAGAAGGTTGAAATGCCAGACAGCTTTAACAAATCAGCTCCACAACTCTATGAGTTAGAGCTGGTGCAATGTCTAAGAATAAGACCTGTCAGAAGGGGCTCCGGCAAGATGCAAGAAGGAAATAATGTGAGGAAAAGCTAGTGTTCTATTTGGCATGGAAGAACAGAAATCCCTCAAGACCATTTAAAACTTTTCTCCTCCACATCATGCCTATAACCCCAAGTATCCCCCAAAGCTCTAACCTGTGTCCTTTTCTCACTCTTTACAATCTCACAGGGATCTTTCAGCTCTCATATCATCCCTATGTGGATGATTCTAAGATACACACATACGTATATACATTTATACATATATTCCAAGGGATATATCTATATCTGTATGCATATTCATAGATATATACATTGATGCATATATACGTATACTCACACAAACATATCTAATTAGGCAGATATCTTTACATATATATAATGTCTAGCTCTAGTCTCTCACCTAAGCTGTAGACACTTATCACCATCTGCTTCTTAGAAATCTCAAACTAGATGTCCTGCAGGCATCTCAAACTCAACAGATCTAAAACAAAACCTTATCTTTCCTCCTCTCTTCTAAATTTCTCTATTACTTTTGAGGTCATTACCATCCTCCCAGCAACCCAAGCCCACAAACTTGGTGTGATCCTTAACTCCTCAGTCTCACCTCTCATATCCAATCCAATGCCAAATCTTATCATTTCTGCCTTCCCAGGATTTCTCCTCTATGTCCTCTTCTCTTCCATCATATATCCATAACCCTAATTCAGATATGTTTGCAGTAATCTTCTGGTTGCTCTTCCTGCCTCAAATCTCTCTCTGTTTTAATTCCTCTCCAGTAGAGCTGTCAAGGTAATTTTTCTAAAGCATAATTTCAACTATGTCATACCTTTCTCATCATCATATGCTGTTCAGTGAGCTACAGTGGTTCCCTGTTACCTCCAGGTAACAAATATAAATATTTGGCATTTAAAGGTTTTAGTTATCTGGCTTCTACCTCCCTTTCCAGTTCTTTATTTTAATCTTTCTCCATTTACTCTGTTATCTAGCTACATTGACCTACTTTCCTTTCCTCTGATGTGACACCCTATTTCCTACTCCATGCTTTTTTGCTGTCTGTCTGAAGTGCCTCATCTCTTGCTCTCGGCTTCTATGGCTTCTTTCAAGCTTCAGATCAGGCTCCTCCTTCTGCATTTCACCTACCTTTCTTCTCTGAGACTTTATTTTCTCTAATTTTAAATATATATATAAATTTCCTCGTTACCTATTTGCCATTGAAATAAGGCCTTGTCGAGGCTAAGGACTGCTTTTCCTTTTCTTTGTATACTCTGTGCTTAGCACAGTGCCTGCTATATAGTAAATGCTTAATAAATGTTTGCTGACTGATTGACTCACTAAACTTCTCCTTTGAATTTACTTTATCCATGTTCCCTTATAGAATCCATAGGAGTAAAATTGTAACAAAACCTAAAGAAAGGTTCTACTTCATCTTTAGGAAGAAGGCAAGGAAGAATTGAAAATGATTTTGTTCTCTCTTGAATCTAAGTTGAGTGACAAGGAATCCATAAAGTAACAGAGAGGTAATCAAAGCCAAAGATCAAGTGTCCTAGCAAGCCAAGATGTAGGGCTTGCTAGCAAGCACAACTCTGGCCTCCTTTGCTATAGAATAGTGATGGTGAACCTTTTAGAGATGGAGTGCTGGGTCCTACCCCAACCCCACCACTGAAGACCAAGTGCTGTGCCCACCCCCACCTTATGCTATTCACTTACCCCCTCCCCAGTACCCCATACAGGGAAGGGAGAAAGCACTCTTGGGCTACTGGGCAGAGAGCAGGTAATATGAAAAAAATATCAGGCACAGTGGAGAGGGGAAGGGGCTTCTCCTGAGTCCCTCTGCCTTTCTAGTAAAGAGCTTGGCATGGATGGCTGGGGGCAGCTGCATGCCCACAGAGAGTGCTCTGTGTGCCATCTTTGGCACCCATGCCATAGGTTTGCCATCACTGCTATAGGATCATTTGTTACCATGAACCGCTTGATATTGCAGAAAGAACTCTAAATTTATAGGTCTAAAGTTTCAACAGTCTGAGAATAAATTGTTTTTAAGACTCCTCTTTTTTGGTTTTGTTTTCTTTTGTAATTTTCTATTGTCTTTAGTTATAACTTATTTAAATCAAAGTGGAAACATAACCAATAACATGCCTTTATTGGTAATTTAATACGTTGATATAATGAGTTCATCTGAGAGACTTCATTAAAAACAGTGAGGTGCCTGAGTACCAAATCTGAGCTGTTTTTAATCACAGAATTATAGTAATTATATGAAGCCCAAGATTTCCCTGTAGCAGAAAAAGCTCCCAGGGTTAAATATGCACTTTCAGCTTAGACTTCTAATAAACTGTGTATTGTTCTAAATTATGGTTGATAGAGTCCTTAAGCCAAGGAAAAGTTTGGAGAGAATTTTAAGTGTTACATTAAAAGAAATAGAGATAAACTATTTGAAATACTGAACTGTCTGTGTTGGAGGCACATCTCTTAAGTAATGGTAAGTGCATCTGCTTGGGAGGACCAGAGCATGTGGTGTGTTGAAGATACAAAAAAATACACAGGAGGCTGTCAGATAATGAAGCTTTATAAGAAAGCCAAGAAGGTGATCACAAACATCATTATGAACAAGTCATGCCAGACCAGCCTTACTTCCTTTTCTGTCAAGATTATTGTCATATTTTGTAAACAGATGAATTAGATTTCAGTCAAGTGTTCAGCCAAATCATTCATGTAGTCTTTGTGGATGTGATGGAGAAAAATGAGTTAAATGATAATATAGTTAGGTAGATTTGAAAGAAACTGAATGAATAGAGCCAATCAAAGGGAGGTTTCTGGTGTAGGGCCAGGGATCTTTTCCTAGTGCTGGGCTAGTCACTGTTTTCATGAAAGACTTAGATAAAGGCTTAGGCATGATCCAAGAGAGACAACTAATATATTTAATAATAGTTATAGTCCAAAATAATTTTGATAGTCCCTAACTTATTAAGATAAAGTTGAATGAGGATGATATTTGCATTCAAAAGATCAAGTTTATAAGTCCATGATAGAAAGGGTGTGGCTAAATCCTATTGGAGGTCATTAAGTAGAATTTAGTTGACTACTTATCAAGGATGTAATGATAGGGATATTCCAATTCAGAAATGGATTAAACCCAATCTCTGACAACCATTCCAACTCTGAAATTCTATGAATTTTATTTTAAAATGATAACTAGGGACAGCTGAGTGTCTCAGTGGTTAGAGAGTCAGACCTGAAAATGGCAAGTTCTGGGTTCAAATCTGGCCACAGACACTTCCCAACTGTGATCCTGGGCAAGTCACAATTCCAGTTGCCTAGCTTTTATCTTTATTCTGCCTTGGAACCAATACTTAATACTTATTCTAAGGCATAAAGTAGAGATTTTTTAAAAATGGCATCTAGGTTTATGGTATGTGATACTCATCTTGAATTCTTTAGAGGTGTTAGTAAGCCAGGACTCACTGCCATATATCACTGCTGGAAACATGTGAGCTTTGAAAAGTTGTGTGTCTTTGTTTTCATTCAAAGTTTTGAGTCAATAAAAGAGCTTTGCAGTTTCTTGAAAGCAATACAGCTCTCTCTTCTACTTTTTCCACCTTCGGGTCTACCTTATTGTTCATCTATATTGTCTGTCCTAGATATGCTTCTAGCTGAGGTACTAGGCATCTAAATGTATGTTGAATTTTGGGCAATAGCCTTTCAGTTACTTGACTTTTCCTATAAGGATGGACAAAACAAGCTCCTTTAAGTGATTAAAAATTTTTTTTCTTGGAGATTCTGTATTGCCCTAGGGCCATGTTGGCGAACCTATGGCACACACACCAAAGGGGGCTGTTCCCTTTCCTCTTTCTACGAGTACCTGAGGACATTTATCATATGGCCCACCCCTCTGCCTAGGAGCCCAATGGGAGTGCTTCTTCCCTCTTCTGTCTGGGATAAGGTGGGGAGTGGGGGGCTCACATGTGGTATGAGGGTTGCAGTTTGGGCACTTGGTTTCTAATAGGTTTGCCATTGCTTCCCTAAGGCTTGATTTAACCAATACAAAGCCATTCATAAACAAGAACATCCAAAAAAACTTCCTCATTTATGTAGAATCTTTCCTTAACTTGGACTCTGCTATATCTTTTCCATCATAGCAGCAAACACCTTTTTAAAGCGTATATATCCTCACTTTATGATTTACCTGTTGTGGCTCTTGGGCAAGATGAGATCTAAATGTGGTAATTTCACTATTTTTTGTATAGAAAAGTTCATTAAAATGACTTTTTGCAAATTTTTTCCAATTTCCTTCTGTTTGTTGTCTTTCTCCAGTTTTCATCTTTGAATACTCTTAGAATAATTTTGCTATTATTTTTAGACAGTCAACAAACTGCAGTTTGATTGTTGGTATTCTAAATGTGAGAATACTTTCCAGAGATCAGTGGTGTGGGTATATTGGTAGAGGAGCTGATTCTTATCAATTGTGATATTCTTAGCATAAACAAAACCAGAAAAGTTTGGGGAAGTTGCAGAAGAATAGAAGGAGGGCTCACAGGTACTCCTTGGAGATGCAAAGAAATGAGTTGGTGGGATGGATTTTATCATCTTCTATCTCTGACATTAGAAAAGATAGCATTTTATGAAGCATTTGGTCATCATGTATTATGGTTCTAGTGAGAAATATTTCTTTACAAAAAGATCATCATGAAAATAAAAAGACTTTTATGTACCAATATTAATTACTAGGGGCAAAGTAGTAAAGAAATTCCAAGAACTTGCTAAGACCCTTCAATTTAAATCAAGATATCCTGTGATACTTTTGACTTCAGTGCAAAGGTAGGAAAAGATAAAGATAGAGAGAAATAAAAGGAAACATATGGATCAGGAAAAAGCAATGAGATTAAAGAGTTGTAGATTACACAGAAACCCCATGCTTCTTTGTTATGAATATTTTCTTTTAAAAAATTGGTAGATATGGAGAGCAGCAAATAATATTCTAAAAAATGAAATAGGTTTTATTTTAGCAGGTAAGAAAAGATTTATTATTGTTCTGAGGATTATCCTTAATTCAGCCATCTGTGTGTTGTGAGACTATCAGCTAGTCAGATTTAAAATCAGAATTTGTAAAAGATGAGAAAGAATAATAATGAGAAAAAAATTTACTGAATGTAATTAAAATGATTGAATGGTGTGAGGAGGGAGCAGCTAGATGTCTCAGTGAATTGAGAACCAGGCCTAGAGACATGAGGTCATGGGTTCAAATTTGGCCTGAGATACTTCCTAGCTGTATGTTCTTGGGCAAGCCACTTAACCCCCATTGCCTAGCCTTTACTACTCTCCTTCCTTGGAACCAATACATAGTATTGATTCTAAGACCAAAGTTAAGGGTTTTTTAAATGATTGAATCCTTAATTATTTAAACAAGTTATTGAAAATAAAAAATGGGAATGGACAACAGAACTGACAATGACCATAGTATTACTTTTATCTAGACCAGTGATTCCCAGGAGCCGCAGTAATCTAGGGAGGCAGTGATGGCCACACTTTTTTGTATTACATTCTATTCTGAGTTCAATAAATAGTTTCATAATTTCCAGGGGGCATTAAGTAATATTTTTTCTGGAAAGGGGGTGGTAGGCCAAAAAAGTTTGGGAACCACTGATCTAGACATTTAACCTTTGTAAATTAATTTTTACAAGGAGACCAAAAGAGCTCCAAAAGTACCTGAGTCGACAAATGTTTGACATTTTCTGAGTGGAAGAAGATGGCTTCCAAAAGATGTATTAGAATATAAAATTTTCTACAAAATCTTATAATGAAGGCTGATGAATAATTATGAATCTTACACTCTCGTAAAGCAGAGTATAGCAGAAGAAGTTAAAGCTAGTTTATAGAATATTTGTCAATATATCCAACTCCATGTAGCATATAGTTATAAAATATCAATATGTGTTATAACCATTAAATCACTGACCCAAAATGTTCTCTTTAGAATCTTGGTGTGTCAAACAGTTTAAAGAGGGACTATGGAATGTAATGCTAACATTTCCTGTATTTTAAAATATTAGATTTAAAATTATAGTGATTATGTACATTAATTTTTCCCATATTAAAATGTGCTTCATTTCTCACTTTTGTTCCAAATTTTTCTGATTTGCCCCCCCCCCCTTATTTCATGGGATTTCATGCTGCCAAAAGGGTTCTATGGTCAATTTGTTTGGGAAGCAATATAACATGTTAAACAGTAAATGTATGTGTGTTCAGAGATAGGAATGTAGAGTATCCACATTTTTCCTCAGCCATCATCCCCTAGTGCCAATGTCCTTTCTTTGGAGTAGTTTCTTTTTATAATATTTATTTTTCCTCTTTGAGAAGATGAGGGGGAAAACATGTAAGGAAGGAGAAGAGGGGACCCACATATGGAGAATATAAAAGTATGAGAGATGGACATTAGTAATAGTGGGAGGTGAGCAACTAAGCGGCATAGTGGATAGGATGTCAGGCCCGAAGTCAAGAAGACTTATCTCCCTGAGTTTAAAATCTCACCTCAAACACTTACTATATGTGTGGTCTTGGGCAAGTCATTTAGCCCTATTTGCCTCACTTTCCTAAAATGAGCTGGACAAGGAAATGACAAACCAGGATCTTTGCCAAGAAAACCCTATATGGTGTAATTTTAAGAATAAGATACAACTGAAAAATGACTAAACAACAACAGCAGTAGTGAGGGCAGAAAGACTGAGAAGAGTATAGATGTTAGGATGCAGAAGAGGTTAGTTTGTAGAATGAGTTGGATTTAAATAATTTTGGAGTTGAGGTACAGAGCATGTATTTAAAAAAAAATAGCTGTTTTAGTGAGAGGCACTGTGGTATGCCAGTGTATCTGTAACGAGCAGCTGGAAAACGGAGATCCTGCAGGAAGCCTGGAGCTGAGCTCTGCTTGGGTTTTTCTTAGACCGTGGCAGGATGGCTGTTATTTTTTTTCCATTTTCTTCTTCTCAGAATTTTCTCACCCCCTCCTGCCAATCAACACCACTTGATTACCATGCTCCACAAGAAATATTCCTTTCTATTGTCAGAAAGCAGGTTGGTAGTAGGTTGGCCAGATCAGTTCCTCCCACCTCATCCAGATAAAGAAATTCAAATATATCGATATCCACACTTAATATTCAACCTTCTTACCATCCTAATACTTGGACCTGAATGCACTGTGCCTCATTCAGCCTCCACCCTCGCTTCCTTACCTCATCAAGATATTTGGGATGATTCAGAGCTCACTTTTAACTGCTGCCTAGAAGGAGAGAAAAACACTATATCGATTGTGCTCAGGGATAGTAAATTCCCTGTCACTTGAAGATATTTAAACAAAGATTAGATACTCATGTGTTGGGGATATTGTGGAGAGAATTTCTCTCCAAGTATGGGTTGGACCTAAATGATCTTGAGACCTCTTCTAGTGATGAACTTCTCTGGTCATATTTTTCTGGACCGTGTGTGTGTGTGTGTGTGTGTGTGTGTGTGTGTGTGTGTGTGTGTGTAACTAATTGGNGTCTGCACTATACTGAGAAGGCTATGATGAGAGATGATGTGAGGACCAGGAGGTGTAGCTCAGTTAATTGTCTCAGCCTCACAGCCCAGCCAGAGCAAAAGTGGAGAGGATCTGTCTGGCAGTGCCTGAAGGGAAGAAATTGAATGATTTATGAGAGATGAATGAAAGAAGCTCAAGCACCTCCAGACATACGTTCACTGTGATCTAGCCCAGGGAAGTCCTCCTGTGGGGCCCCAGCATTGTGGGATGCCCCGGTGGGGGTGTTGCTTATACTGAATGCATGGCAGGTCCTTGAACGATGATGGTACGCCGGGGACTGCTTGCCTGGATTTCTCGGGTGGTCCTTTTGCTTCTCCTTTTATGTTGTGCTGTCTCAGTCCTCTACATGTTAGCCTGCACCCCAAAAGGTGACGAGGAACAATTGGCTTTGCCCAGAGCAAATGGCCCCACTGGGAAAGCAGGCTACCAGGCTATTCTTCAAGAGCAAGAGGAACAGCATCGCAGCTACATTAGCAGCCTGAAGAAGCAAATAGCCCAACTGAAGGATGAGCTTCAGGAAAGGAGTGAGCAGCTAAAGAATGCACAGTCCCGCTCTGGCGACTCGGGGGGTCATCCAGAGAAAACCCAGGCTGACCTTCTAGAGTTCTTGCACTCCCAGGTGGACAAGGCTGAGGTGCATGCTGGTGTCAAACTGGCCACAGAATATGCGGCGGTCCCTTTTGACAGCTTCACCTTGCAGAAGGTGTATCAGCTGGAGATGGGCCTCACACGACACCCAGAGGAGAAGCCCGTGAGGAAGGACAAACGAGATGAGTTGGTCGAAGCTATTGAGTTGGCTCTTGAGACTCTGAACCACCCTGAAGAGGAGAGCAACTCAAATCATCGCCCTTATGCAGCTTCCGATTTTATAGAAGGTTAGTCTCTGCAAATTGGGGGGTCAGGGGAGTGGGGTGCAGGAGGGAATCCAAGCAGGTGGGAACTGTGGAAGACTGGCAAGAGCAACTTGTGGGCATGGTTTAAAGAAAGTTTTATGTGAGATCCACCAAAGGGACAGTCTGGTTTTTATTTTTCATCAACATCTGCTTGCACTTAACTTTCTCCTGGAAACCACAGTCATCTAGTTGACAGTTTAATTGTTTCTTGGCTGGAAGAGGCAGAACTTGCTTTAGTTGTTATTGTTGTTGTTATTGTTTTTAGGAATTAAACAAAAAACTCTAGAACTCAAGTATATATAAGGATGGACAGACAATTATGATTTTGTATCCTTTCACAGATTATAGATCTCATAGAGATTATAGATCTTATAGAGATTGGGTCTGGTTATGATTAAACTATCTTCATGTGTCTAGATATTGTATTGTAGTTTCATGGAGCCAGCTGACAGGATCCATCTTTACAATATGCTGGGGTCTTTTGGTCAACCCCTTGTTATGGTAGAGATTTATGATGGAAACAGCCTGTTTGATCTTTCTGTAACCACAAAGGGTTGTTTTGTTCTCAAGGCTGGTAAATAAAAAGGGAAAGCCGCATCCTATGCTCACCTAGAATTCTCTCCATCAGTCAACATTTATTCAGCATCTACTATGTGCTAGGCACTATGCTAAGAGCTGAGAATGCAAAAAAAGAAGCAAAAGATAGTTTTTGTTCTCAAGGAGCTTACAATGTAATGGGGAATACAGCATGTAAACAAACATGTTATGTAATCTATTTCTTATTAGGGTTCAAAATTACCCCAAATGTTTAAAGAGAATTTAAGGTCTTCTAATTTGTCCTCGACTCCTAGCATGGCTCCATTCAAGTGGCCCCATAAGGACAGTTGTGAGTGACCCATACCCACAGGCTCCTTTGGCAATATAGTTTGATATCACAAATCTGAAGGCCCAGAAGTTGTTTCTGCTGTCTATCTCATATGGATTTATTACAATGTCCTCTTCAGAAGTAGAAGAGCTGTTTACTATCATTTAAATTACATGCCTTCATATGTGTGAGAATTTTGTGTTGTGCATTCATCCATCAAATATAACAAGTGACTGCCATGTACATAATTAATTACTTGATGGCATTCATCAAAATACTGAGGCAAAAATGGAGTGACTTTAGTATTGTCACTGAAGTGAAACAATGACAAACGAATGATATGTAGGTAATTTCATTAGTATTTCCTTGTGACAAGTCATACTTCAGAGTTCTCTTGATGATGATTAGAGTATTTAGACAATTTATAATCTGTTTCAGCTCTCTGTAAAGGGAAACAGATTGTTGGTGGCTATATTAGCCAGCGGTAGTCAGCAAAGCTTTATGTTTGTGGCTTTTAAGCTGAGGTCCCCAAACTTGTTTTACTTTTAAAATATTTTGATAACTTTATTCAATAATTGATTTCCTTTGTAATCTTATATATTTTAGTTTATGCATTTAAAAACATTATTCTGAGAAGGGGGTCCATATGTTTCACCAGGCTGCCAAAGGGAAGGAAGGGAAGAAAGAAACAAGCATTTAAGCACTTTTCAAATATCATAGTATTTGATCCTCACAACAAAACTGTGAGGTAGGTGCTTTTATTATTCCCATTTTACAGTTGAGGAAACCAAGGCAGACAGGTGAACTGGCTTGCCCAGAGTCATACAACTAATAAAGTTGTCTGGGGATAGTTTTGAACTTGGGTCTTTTGACTTCAGTCCCAGCACTCTATACCTTGTAACACCTATCTTCTCAAAGGGAACCATGTCATAAAAAAGGTTAAGAACCTCTGCTCTGTGGGGACAATTTCAAGTTGGAACATTCTGACTCATATTCTCAAAAATTTCTGAATGAAAGCTGTGAGCCTTGGAGCTTGCTGGCATAGTACTTTCAAGATGGGGATCCATCATGGGGAGGAGAGTTTGCCAAACACTTATTGGAAGAATATAAACCTCAGAATGAATGTGGGAGTCGTGATATAGTGGAGAGAATCCTGGATGAGGTGTTAGGATGCTTTGGTTTGATTTTAGAGATACAAGGAAAATCGTCTTAGTCCCCTAGTAAAGTCTTACATTTTCTAAGTTCCTTTAGCTTGTGCTAAAAAACTTGCCCCAAACTATCATTTAAAAATTTTAGATAGAATAATATGGAAAAAGGTCTTGATCAATGACACATGTAAAACCCAGTGGAATTGTATGTCGGCTATGGGAGGGTGTGGAGAGAGGAAAGGGAAAGAAAATGAATCCTATAACCATGGAAAAATGCTCTAAAGTAATTAATTAAATAAAATATTTCAAACTTTAAAAAAAATAAAAATTTTAAATAGACCTTAAATAAAGCAACACAATGACTCAGACCAGTTAAATGCAGTGTAAGTGGTCAACATCAGAGACTTTCCTGAGGCCACATTTTCCTAGAGAAAGAAGGGAACAGTAGGTCTCTGGGCATACGAGAAAGATCAGGGACCAGAAGAGGAGTACTGATATGAAAGAGGAGAATTTGGAGAACAGAGGACAAACTTCAAGAACTTTATAGTTTCATACTCAGGGCTCACTTCCCTATAGAAGAAATGTTATAAGAGGTGATGAGATTCTCAGGTAAGTCTAAAATAATTGGTCTAGCCTGTGACACCTGGCAACCTTCCACTTGGAAGGTTTTATTTCAATAGTTTGTGTTTCATTTTGTTTTTGTCACTAAAAAAACTACACTTTCAGGGTAGGGTAACATGGAGGGGAGAGAACTAGAAACATTGCTCTTTGGTCATTCTTTGCATTCTTATTGCCTAGCACGGTGCTTGGCACATAGTAGGCGCTTAATAAATGTTGATTGATTGAAAAAAGTCAGGGATCTCAGAACAGCTGCTATTTTGTATTAGTGAGCAGAAGGATATTCCCAGGGAAAATGCAATCACCTTGAGGACAGAGAGATTGTTTTCCATTACTTTGTATTTCCCACACTACATAGAATGGGGCTGTAAGTGTAAATTGAATGAATGATTGGAAACACCATCTTCATAGGAAGAATTCTATATACATTCAAGTTTATAGAGTTCCTTACAAACATTACTTTTGTGAGACCAGGTTCAGGCAACTGGGATTGCATTCCTGGAGTTCATTTGTAAGTTAGTTGTTTGATACTCAGGGCTCATTTTCCTATAGGAGAAATGTTATAAGGGGGGATGAGGGTCTCAGGTAAGTCTCCAAAAACAGATCTAAACCATAGTGAGACTATAAGGAGAGGCATATTTATTGCAGAAGTTGCTTTAGTTCCTTCTTCCTCCCCAAGGTACAGTCCAGAGTACCTTAAAATTGAAACCACTTTTCTTTTTCATGTAGGCTCTGCCTCAAGAACCCATTGATTATTTTGCCCACTTCCATTGCCCTGCAGATCAGTCACCTCTCTCCTCCCCAATTCCATCTGAATCATGCATAATCCAGCATTTTTTAAGTTGCAGAATTGCTGGGGGGTTCACTCTGAATGTAGTGAATTCTGTTCATGGCTTGCCAGATTTGGAAGCCAATTATCAACAGACCTACCTGGACTATAATGAAACAAAGCTCAGCATATACACAATTACACATACCTTCACTTAGGTCCTTTGTGCGAAGAAAAGAATAGATGCACAAAACAAAGAAGAGCAATAAACTTCTTTTGAATCTCATGTTTAAAAATTACACTTTTCTCTTATTTTTTAAAAATAGAAGTAATATTGGGAGACAGAAGAGGATGATAATAGAAACCCTGGATTATGAGCCATAAGCCCTGGGTTCAAGTCCAACCTCTCACATTTAGTACCGGTGGAACCCCAAGTCCCAAAGCTTAACCTATCTGACCTTTAGCTCCTTTATTTGTAGAATAGAATAATATTTATGACCTACTATTATAAAGTTGTTGGGGAAAAGTGTTTTGTGAATCTTAGCACAAAATAAAAAGTGAGTTTACTACTAGTGGTGGTGGTGGTGGCAGAGTAGATTTAGTGCTAGACTTGTAGTCAGAAAACCTGTATTTTAATCCTGACTTTAGCCCTTATTGAGGCTGTTTCAAACCTCTTCTTCTTAAGCCTTCCACAGGACCCCTTCTCCTACCCTGTCAGCTGAGGAATTTGATCCATACTTAACTTAAAAATAACCAAAAAGGCTATTCACCATGAGCTACTCTTGACTCCGCATCTCACATTATTCAGCCATCTTTCATTATCTTCTCTTTCACTCCAGTCTTCGGTAGTTGCTCTTTGCTAAGGCAAACTGCTTGACATCCAGACAAATACTTTTAGAAAACTTTCTATAGTTGGCATCTCTACTTCCTTTACCTTCTGTCTCTTACAAACTTCTACAATCTGGCCTTTAATCTCAGCATTCAACTGAAAATACTTTCTGCAACATTACTAATAATTTAATGGTCCTTACTTCTTCACCTCTTCTGCATATGACAGTGTTGATGACTTTCTCTTCCTAGATTCTATTTGCTTTCTAGTCTTTGAGGATAATCTTTTCTCCTTACTCTCTTAAATGTTTGGTCAGTCCTTCTCAGCAAATGTCCACATCACAACCACTAACCATGAATATTCCCCTAGGCTTTGTCCTGGACCCTCTTCTTTTTTAAATTTATATTGTCTCACTTTGTGATCTCATCACTTCCTCTGGGTTCAATTATCATCTCTATTCGGATGATTCCAAGATCTATATATTCACCTGATATCAGAGATTTTCTTGAGTCCATGATTTGGTGAGGGAAGAGGGGGAAAGACTCTAGGCCACTGAGCACTTACCTAAGAGAGTTCAGGAAGAAGAGGGACACCAACATGAAGGAGGAGAGAGGATTTGGGGGAATTGGAATGAATTTTGGAAGATAAAATTCAATTAACTTCACAACTTTAAAATTCAGTTAACTTCCACAACACTTGGGCAACCTTCAACATGGAAGATTTAATTTATAACAACTCATGTTTTTTTCAAGACTCAACTTAAATCCTACCTTCTGTAGGAAGACTTTCCTAGTCTCCCCTGTGCTAGTACTTAACCCTCTCAGATTATTTTCCATCTACTACATGAATACCTTATTAGTCATTAGTTAATTGCCTGTATTCCCCCTCCCCCAATAAGAATATAAGCCCCTTAAGGGGAGGAGCTCTTTTCTTTGTCTTTGAGTCTTCTACATTTAGTATAGTACCTGTACTATATACATTGTAAGCTCTTAATCCATACTTGTTAACTGGCTAAATCACAAAGTTGTTAAGTATCAGAGACAGCATTCAAACCCCAATCTCTCTTGATTCTGAGTCACTGTTTTCCTCTTCTCTGCCATGCTGTTTCTATAATAAATATCTCTGGGAAGAGGTACTGGATGACTGTTCATTTAGTCATTTTCACTTCTGTGAAATGACTTGCATATTTGAGAGGCCAGCATCTATATTACTGTGAGATATTGCCAAACCTCCCCAATTTTTTTTATCCTGGCATCATGTCGGTGCTAACTGAGGCTCGTTAGCCCTGTATAGGTGAGGCAGACTGGAAGAGCAGCTGGTTCCCAGAAATCCTAGGAGCAAACAAGCATCTTTTCCTACTGTTCCATGTACTACCTATTCCCCTTTAGCCTCTTCTTCCTTGACTATAACCTGGTAAATTGATTTTTCTCCTTATCTCTTGGCACTGATGCGTCTTCTCCTGGATCGTACTGATTGCATTCTGGCTGCAGATTCTGGCTTAGACTTGGTGAACAAGCTACTCTGTTCCTTCCTTGGTACTTCTCACTCAGCACCATCCTAGCTGTTTCTCCCCTGCAGATGAACTTTGGTTAGACTTGAGCTTGGATTTGAAACATCCTGTCTCACTCCTGAACCCCTACCCCAGCCAAAAGCAGCAGTCAGAGTAAATAGTGACAGGAAGGAGACCTAAAATCAATATGGAATTTGGAGCAATGAACTTGTAAATGTCTGAGTGATGGCAAAAGAATGTAAAGGATTATTTATTATGTAGAGGGGGCTGACCATCTTGTCTTATGTCTTTAGAGTTTTACAATCAAGAAACAAGTGTATACTAGGCACTTATTTTGTGCCAGACACTGGGCTAGGTCCAGGAAGAATACAGAGAAAGACAAAAACAATTATTGCCATTCCAAGGTTCACATTTCTTATTGGAGACCTAACATGTAACTAAACTAGGTACATATGTACTTCCATATATCTCTCTATAAATACATATATGTATATACATATATATACACATATGTATACACACACACACACACACACACACACACACACACAAAGTGGATAAGAGATAATCTGAGAGGGGAAGGCATTAGCAACAAGGGAGATCTGGAAAGACCTCCTGCAGACAGTGGTCGTTGGAAACAGCCAAGGAAACTAAATGGTAGAAGTGAGGGGAAAGAGCATTCTAGGCAGGAGGCATAGCCAGTGCAAATGTACAGAGGTCGTAGATAGAGAGTCATGTTCAAGGAATATGTCAGTATAGCTTCAGTATAGATTTAATGGAGGAGAAGAAAGTTTAAGATTGAGAAGGGAGGAAGAAGCCAGTTTATGGGGTACTTTAAATGCCAATCAGAAGAGTTTAGATAGATAAAGCATTTCTAAAGAAAGCACTTACTGTATATTTTTAAATATTTGTAGATTTCTCCAGATGACTGATTGGAAGTAATAGAGTATCTTTGGTATTTATTGAGAAAGGGGTGACATGGTCAGATTTAACAAAAAGGAAATTAAGATGTGTGAATTAGATTAATGTGTTAAATTTAGGATGACTCCTATTATCCATAGAGATGTTTCAAAATCTCGGACCTTTGAGATTTTAAAGCAGAAGATATATGTTCAGTAGTGTTGAGGGGCTTAGGCATAGGATTTCATGGAGTTCTCTTCTTCCTATAGGTTTTTCATCTCTTTTTACATAAGGCTCTCAAGGGATTAGTGAAGGACTTACTTCTGTCAAGTACCAACTAAAACCCCTACATCTATGAGAAGCCTTTCCCAATCTTTAATTCCTGTGCTTCCTCTTTGTTCATTATCTCCAGTTTATTCTCTATATATTTGTTTCCACATGTTTGCATGTTGTCTCTGCCAATTAGATGGTGATCTTCTTGGGAGCACCTTTTGCCTTTCTCAGCACTTAGCACTTAGTAAAAGGCTTAGGAAAACTGGGTGAAGTGAATAGTGTTCAAGTCCAGACTCAGATACTTACTACCCATGTGACCCAGGGCAAGCCTCTTAGCCCTGTTTGCCTCAGTTTCCTTATCTATCAAATGAACTGGAGAAGGAAATGGCAAAGTACTCCAGTATCTTTGCCAAGAAAATCCCAAAAAGGGTCATGGAGAGTTGGACACAACCAAACAACAACAAAATAATTACTGACTGACTCAGTCTTTCACAAACACCTAAGTCCTAAACCAACTTAAAAAATTTTAAGCAATATTTATTTTATTTTAACAAAAATAGTTTAAAAAATTTTAAAACAGAAACATTCTATTAATATATCTTTTAGGGGGCAGCTGGGTGGTTCAGTGGATTGAGAGTCAGGCCCAGAGGTCCTGGGTTCAAATCTGGCCTCAGACACTTCCTAGCTGTGTGACCCTGGGCAAGCCTCTTAACCCCCATTGCCTAGTCCTTACCACTCTTCTGCCTTAGAACCAAAACCCAGTATTGATGCCAAGACAGAAATACAAGTGGATACAAGTACAAACAAAAAGAAATACAGTCCTTCCCCTCAAGAAGTTTATGATTTAAGGGAGGAAGACAGTCCACAAAATGGAGCTGAAAAGTGGGGTTTGGGGAATGGGGAAGGTATACTGGTGAGGAGATATGGAGCTGAACTCTGGAAAGTTAGGAATCTAGCTGGGAGGGGAATAAAGGTTGCTTTGCCAAAGCTCTTCTCCAAAATCAAGGTCTTGGAAAGCATTTACCAATGGGAGAAGAGGGCTGACATGACAGATGAATGTTTCGGTGAGGAAGCCCCAGGCTCTGAAGTTCCAGAATGAGACTGAAGTAGAATCATGGTGTTGAATGCTTGAAATTCAGATGCCCAACTGGGAGGGGATCTTAGAGCATAAGATTCTATCAGAATTCACAATATGGAAATCTCCAGCTATAGACTTCTGTTTTTGCCAATTGAGTACCACAAGGATTAATTAACTCAGCTTGCAAACATGGCACCATTATTTTGATAATAAATATCTCAGTATGATTTTCAAAACTATACCTCACAGAGACAGATTGTAAATGGCCTGGAGACAAGGCTGTCCTGTACCAAGAGCTAGTGCCATAACGGGGGGCAACTTGGGAAGCAAATAGATGAAAATTATGGGGCTTCGGGGAAGGGAGGGAAGTTGTTCATATGAAAAACAAGTACACGGTAACCACAAGTCTTGAGATTAAATCTGTGAGTCCGGGTTGTTAGGCCATATGGAAAGTCATGGGCTCAACTCACATTTAAAGGTCCAGGTCTTGCAAGGGGACACAGGCAGATGGAGGAGCCAGAGCTTACCGACTAGACCAAAGTAGGCAAAGGAGCACAGGTAGGACTCGAGATTAAATGGGCAGGTATGGATCAAGACTGATAGACAGTTGGATGGCCCTTTCCTTTCTTTGAGCCTCTCCTTTCCTGAAAAATAACTTTAATTTTCTCATGTTCTTGGTTTGTCTCATCAGTTACAGCTTATTGTTATTGTTAGCACACTCCACACATCTTACTTTATTATTCATTCTATCACTTTCCCTCCATCTTCTTTCCTTGTCCTTTATTCATCTAAGTCTATTGATGATATCTTTTGACCACCCCCTCCTCTTGGATTCTCCCTTCTCTATGGGTTTTGGAGACTTTGCTCTCTCTTGATTCTCCTCCTCCCTCTCTGAGCACTCTTTCTCAGTCTATTTTCTAGTTCGTTGCCCTTTTGATACCTTCTAACTATGGGTGTAGGGCAGCTTGGTGGCCCAATGGATAGAGTTTTGGGTCCAGTGTCAGGAAAACTCATCTTCCTGAGTTCAGATCTTGCCTCAGCTATTTACTAGCTATGTGACTGTGGAAAAGGCACTTTATCCTGTTTGCCTCAGTTTCCTCATCTGTAAAATAGGTGGAGAAGGAAATGGTAAACCATTCCAGTATCTTTGCCAAGTGGGGTCTTAGAGTCAGACATGACTGAAACAACTCAACAACAAAAACAACTTTGTGTGGACCCCAAGATACTGATCTTCTATTCTCTTCCATATCTAATCTTTCCCTTGACTTTTAATGACATGCCTCCAGCTGCCTGCTGGATATTTCAAACTGTAGATATCTTTTATATATTTCAAACTCATTATGCCTAAAACAAGAACTCATCATTCCCCCCCCCCCCAAGAACCCATCCCTCTTCCAAGTTTCCCTACATCTATGGAGGACAACACCAGCCTTCTTTATTATTTACTATTTTTCTTGACTGCTTATTCTCCCTCACCCCACATTATCTAATCATTTGTTAATTCTCTTCTGCCTTTACAACATCTCTCAAGGTAGCTTCTCTCAACTCACACAGCTACTGCTTTGGTGCAGGCCCTCATCATCTCCCTCTTCTGGGTCTTTATGCCTCTTTCTAATCCATTCTCCAGGCAGCTGTTTTTTTTTTCCCTTTCCCAGAGAAGTACAGGTCTGATCATATCACTCCTCTATTCAGTGAACTCCATCCAATGTCTTTCCATTGCTTCTAGTATCAAATAATACTTCCTGTCTTTGACTTTACTCCCTACACTGGGAACACATTCCCTCCTTAGATCCACATCTTAGAGTCATAGAATAGAATGGAATAGATGATAATTACTAACATTTATATATTTGCATATTATTTCATTTATTCTTCACAGTAACCCTGTGAGGTATTGTTACTCTCCTTTTATAGATGAGAAAATTTAGGTTCAGAGACTGAAGCTTAAATGATTTGTTTCAGATTTACACATTTTGGAGACAGGTTTTGAATACGTATTGTCATGACTTCAAGTCCAACCTCCCGCTTCCCACCCAATTGTAGAATCTCTTGCTTTGTTCAAAAATCTCAAAAATCACTTTAACCTTTCCTGATTCTCCTTGGCTATTGCCCCTCCCAATCAACTTTTTTTTTCTAATTGTATTTATTTGGGATATATTTTTTGAACACAGATTTATGTGTATGCTATCTCTCCAATCAGAAAGTAAGCTTCTTGAGGGCAGGAACTGTTTCATTTTTGTTGTTGTTCAGTTGTTTCAGTCATGCTGGACTATTTGTGACTCCACTTGGAGTTTTGTTGGAAAAGATACTGAAGTGGTTTGTCATTTCCTTCTTTAGCTCATTTTACAGATGAGAAAACTAAGGCAAATGGTTGTTTGACAAAAGTCTCAAAAAGACACTTGCTCGGGGTCACACTATTAATAAGTGTCTGAGGACAGATTTGAACTCAGTTCTTCCTGACTCTATCCACTGCTATCTAACTATCTAACTATCACTTAGTTGCCCTTCCTGTTACATAGTAAGCACTTAATAAATATTTATTGATTGATATGAGTCACCTAATAAATGCTTGTTGGTTGATTAATTTTGCTTCCCTTGATCTTCACCCAAGTACTTTCCACCACATTCCCTTACCTCTAGTTTCTGGATTTCCTCATATGACTTTAATGCTTGTCTTCTCTCCCTTCCTCCCTCCAATCTCTTCCTTTTAAGTCTTGTGTTCCTATTGCATGAAGGCAGACCTTTCCAGATTTAGTGATACTTATGCCTTAAACTCTGTCCTTGAGTGTTAGGCCCTGTTGTTCATCTTGCTTCTTGCCCATCTTTGTGCATTTGCCATAGACATTTTGAGGCCACAGATTTATTGTGAGTGCCTTTCTTGGATTCTGTCTCCTAGTGATATAGAGGCATCTCTCTTGCTATTTTTCTTATATTATGGCTTCTCTCTATGGTATCTGGCGTGGTAGATTTACATAGGTTGTTCTCCCTGACCCACCTTCCTTTTCATTTTATTGCCTTTTTGAATAGATTTGCAAGGCTCCAAAAATGCCTTTTTGTCAGCCCTTGCTAGTTAGATATATTGTATTTCTGACCAAGGACCCATCATTCTTGCATTTTCAGTAGTGGTCCCAGAAATCAAAATTACATTCTTAGACGTCATATTGTTAAGCAGCTACTGTATTTCCAAGACCTTCTAGCTGTAAGCCTTCCCTGCTTTCCATTACATCAGATAGAATTTATTCCTTCTAAGGCTAGCAGACACAAACAGAAAATGAGAAATTTGGAGTAGATTAGTTGAGACTGAGACCTTACTTTATTTAATCATGTTGCAGGGTGAGCAGCATGCCAGATTGAGTTTTGAAGCCAGAAGAGCTGGGTTTGAATCCTGGTTTTGTCATTGTCTGTGGGATGACCTTGAGCAAATTACTTAACCCATGGGGGCCCTCAGTGTTTTTAAGAAAGAGAGATGACTTCAAGGTCCCTGCTAGCTTTGGATCTAGGAGCCTGTATGTACTCTTAGGAAGTAAAGGAAAAGAAAGAGAATGTGAAGCTTATGACAGAAAGAGTTCCAAAAGGAGGTTATAAGATTTGCATGGATATCCTGCTTTATTATCTTCTCACCTGCTACTTCTGAACAACGACAAAGCAAAGAACAAAATACAAAATATTTGCCTAATCGTGACTAGGTCCCTGTTTGTTTTACATGTTGCTGTCCTTTATTTTAATCATCTCTGGTCTTTAGGAGGATAGAACTAACCTTTCAGTCTTCCTCGGCCTCATTCTCTGAATCTCTTTTCTTGGATTCTGTTGCCATTGTTGCTGCTGCTACTGTTAATAGCATCAACATATTTGTAGTCAGTATATAAAGTTCTGATCCTGCTTTTTTCACTCTGTGCCCCATCATATTTGCTTTACCATATTTATTTGTAAATTTGTCATTCCTTATTCGATTTGTACAGTGGATATATCTCATTTTGTTCACCTGTTCCCTAATTATTGGCTATAGGCACATTTTTAGTTTTTCACTTTCATGAATAATTCTGCTCTGAATATTTTTGTAACAAGAAGGCCTTTTTTTCTTGCCAACAGTATCCTTGGGGTAAAATCACACGGTCAAATTGGAATTATGGACAGGTTTTTTAAAAAAGCTTTTTGTTGCATAATACCGGGATTGCTTTTTAAAAAAGATTGCACAGCTGTACTAACCACCTAATAGTTTGCCTGTTTCTCCACAGCCTGCCTAATCATTACTAATTTTTCCTTGAAAACAAAAAACTAAAGGCAAAGGAGGTTAAAGGGAGGCCAGTGGTGGTAGAGAATCATGGTGATTATCAGTCACTTGAAACAAGTCCAGGAAAAGATCTTTCTCTTGTACAGAGCTAGGACTGGACACGAGAGTATCCCACCCTTCCCAACAAGAGGAGTATCCTGAGGGATTCAAATCCAGTCTCAGACATTTCCTAGCTGTGTGACCCTGAACAAGTCATTTAGCCCTGTCTGCCTCCATTTCTTCTTCTGGAAAATGAGCTGGAGAATAAAATGGCAAACCATTCATTATCATTGCCAAAAAAAATTCCAAAGGAATTCAGAAAGAGATGGATATGATTGTAAGTTCTGAACAACAATGAAGAATGAGAACAAGACAGCTCTCTTTGGTACAGTGCCTGGCACACAATAGGTGTTTAATAAATGCTTATTGAGTTAATTTTCTCAGCTCCTTCCCCACTGCCCAAAATACTGTCAACACCACATCAACTTCTCTTTCCTTCCTCTCCCCCTTATCCAAATCTGTTTTACAGACAGTTTGTTAAAGATGGTGTGAACAACAGCAAACTTTCATAAGTCTCTGTGTGTATTTAGAATGCCTAGATTAGTAGTATACCATATGCTATTTAAGGAAACATTCAGAGTTATTTGGAAGAGCAGATGAAGATTTATATCTGAGGGCTTGTTCTCCAGAATAATGCTGACTTTAATCCTTGAATCTGAGGAGTAAAAGCTACTTTGAGTGGGGTGGGATGTAAGGAGAGCCTATTATCTATGAAGTCAGCAGGCTTCTTTATGTCCAGATTGGTGGCTGGTCATTCTCCCAGCTTGAAACAATGAGTTTTTTTTTTTCTGTAATGCTTAAGTTATTGTAGGGAGGCAGACCTGGGTTCAACCTCAGATGGCCAGATCAAGTTTCTCCTCTGTAGCTGGTGCTTCTGGACCACTTGTGGTTGTCACCCCCTCATGACCCTGTGTCAACACAGTCTTGATCATTCAGCCTTAAGATGGAGCCTCAGCTGGCACTTCACTGGCTAGGGAGAGTCGCAGAATGAATGGAATGGAAAGATTTACTATGCCATCAAATTCTCCCTGTATCTTAAAAGCTCAGAAAGATAAATTTATAGGGAGCTGGAAAACAGGGTGCCATAAAGTCAAAGCAGTGTTTGTATGCATTTATACCAACCCAAAGAATTGGACACCTATGTACACACATATGCATATATATTCACAAATATAGAGAATATATCAGTATAAATATATATCATATCTTTATATAGATCTATAGGAGCATGTGTGTGTATATGTGTGTGTATCTGTTTCCTCATTTATACACCAGGAATAATCATGCTTCCATGATGTCACTAATAATGTTGTTATGAGGAAAGCACAGTGTGAACCTTAAAGAAATTTGCAAATGTGAATTATTATTATTTTCACATGTGTGTTTAGATGCCAATGACTTTGATAGTGGGCTCCATCCATATATACATGCCCATGCATATGTATGTGGACTATTATCATTTGAAATGATAATCCACCTTCACATTTGTTGGAGGTGGAATTTAACCTTCTATTTAAACAAGTATTTCTAGAATGTTTTAAGGTCTGCAAAGTGCTTCATATATATTGTCTCCTTTGATCCTAGTGTCTATCTCAGTATCTGTTAGAGGATTTCCCCTCTTCAGGCCTGATTTTCTAACCACTGAGCAACTTACCTGCCCAACTATTTTTTTTCTTTAGAGTTTGACCTAGTGAGAGGCAGCATATAGTAATGGAAAGACCACATACCTGGGGTCAATAGACCTGGATTCCCTTCCTGACTCCATCACTTACTCTGGGCAAATTATTTTTACCTCTCTGAACATTACCTTTCTCATCTTTAAGATAGAAATAGTAATTCTACCTATTTGATCAGATTGTTATGAGGAAGGCTCTTTGTAAGGTTCAAAGTGCTATTAAAAATTTCAGTGTGTCATCAGTAAACACTTATTTGCTCTTACTGTGTGAAGTATTCTTTCTGGTCTCTGTTTGTCATAGTTTTTAGATTCCAGGTTCTCCTAAAGTCCAGGTTTGTCTTTTCTTTGTCAGCCTTCCAAGGCTCCACTGTGGGGCATTCAGGCCTTTCAGATAAATGGTTTGAGAAGATTTATTCTTAATACTGTTATCATTTGAGATCATGAACCATAAATTTATTGGTTATTGAGTAAATAAATTAATCAATAAATTAATCAATAATCAAATAGTAAAAGTAAATCAATAAATCAAAGTATCAATAAATTGATTTTCTTACACAGAAACCACTTACAGCCCTTTTTCCATCAGCTTCATCTAGCCAGCATCTTCAACTCCTTAATGAAGCTTTCTAGTGTGTGCTGCCAAACTCAAACATCTGGGGATGGAAAAATAATAGAACCCCACTCCTCTCTGCCTTGGCAAAGGCAGTGAAAAGGATTCAGCCTTTTGTTTAGGATAATGTACTTAGTTACTGCTTTAGTGGATGGGAATTTTGGTCCTTTTGGAGTGTTGGTCTTGGTAAACTTACTTGGATATTTCCAAAGAGGCATGATTTCAACATAGCAGATACTTCCTCTGTCAATACTCCAGACCCCAGACAAAGGACCATTGATTGAAGGTTGTAAGTTTAGAGCTGGAAGAGACTTAGTAGCTGTCTACTCAAGATACCTTTTTTGTAAGTGAGAGAACTCAGGTCCAGAAAGAGTGAATTAAAATCATGAAATTATACCAATACTTTGAAAGCATTTCCTGCATGAGGCTTTTACTGCTTCCCACCCTACACCCAGTTATTAATGATTCTCCTTCCTTCTGCCCTGATTACTTTGTATTTATTTTGTGTGTAGATGTATCATATATGTGAGACACATAAACACATGTTATATATTTTGTATGTATTCTATGTATATTTTGTGTATATAGTGATTTATTATATATTTACTATGTATATTTATTTTGTGTATAGTTATTTACTATATATTTTCTTTATACATATTTATTTTGTATATAGGGTTATTTATCATATTTTCTTTATATATATATAAATTCACATCTAGTTATTCGTTATATAATTTATTTACTTTATATAACACATAAAACATGATATTTTATATATAAATATATTTTTATTTGTGATTATATTTNTATTTTGTATATAGGGTTATTTATCATATTTTCTTTATATATATATATAAATTCACATCTAGTTATTCGTTATATAATTTATTTACTTTATATAACACATAAAACATGATATTTTATATATAAATATATTTTTATTTGTGACTATATTTATACATATATGATATATGATTTATATGTTTATTTAATTTGTGTGCCTGCATATAATCAGATTATCAAGTATGAGAAGGAAGAAATGAGAACAAGCATTTTATTATGTACCTACTATGTGCCAGGCTAAATTCTTTACAAACATTATCTCATTTGAACCTCACAGCAATTGTGAGGAGTGGGTAGGTATTGTTATTATACCCATTTTATAGTTGAGGAAACTGTGACAGACAAAGATAAAGTTACTTATGCAGAGTCACATAGTAAGTAAATGTCTGAGGTTGGATTTGAGCTCAGGTCCTCCTCCTTCCAGGCTCAATGCTCTATTCACTGCACTACTTCTTACATTGCAGTTAGTGAGATGACTAGAGTTCATCTGAAAACAACCTTTGGGTTATAGTGGCCTGGAAGCACCATTTGACTGGGGCTTGTGATAGGACAGCTAGGCGTTGGGGAATATTTTTTCCTAGTCTCTCCATGTTCAGAATAAGTTATGTCAACCACATATTCTTTAGGAAGGACATTGACGGAAAAAATTTAACCAAGATGACCAGAACCTTGACATCTTGGAAAAGATACTGTCATGGTTTGGCATTTCATTCTCCAGCTCATTTTCCAGATGAGGAAATTAAGGCAAACAGGATTAAGTGATTTTCCCAGGGTCACACAGCCAGGAAGTCTATAAGGCTAGATTTGAACTCAGGTCTTCTTGATCACAGGTCTGGTGCTCTATCCTCTATGCCATCTAGCTGTTCACATTTAGTCCCTATAACCTTATTTTACAGATGAGGAACCTGATGTCCTTGGAAGTCCTGAGTTGCCTATGGTCTCAGAGGCAGTAGTAAGTGCCACAGGCTAAATTTGAACCCAGGACCTCTAATTCCAGAACCAAAGTTCTTTGGTTCTGCATCATTAAAGAGAGAAGCAGTGGCTGGAAATTTAAGCTTAATAAAAGCACAAATTTCTTAATAATTAGGGCTGTTTAGAAACTAAATGACATACTGCCTCAGGCATTATGTTCCTTTGATTGGAAGTTTTCAACCAAAGACTGAATGATTGCCCCTTGGATACCTTATAGAAGAGATTTTTATTCAGATAGTGACTTTCAGTAGTTGGTCTCAGAGGCTTCCTCCTATTCTGATTCTCCTAATGCCCTAAAGAGTTTCATCGTTCACAGGGCTGATTTGTGAATTTTACTAATTTTTTGTAACTCTATTAGCTTTACATCTCCTCTTCAAGGGGATTTTGGGGGTAAGAATGTCTGAGAAAGTGTTCATTTTCATACTCTGGTCTCTACTCCATCTGATCATTGGCCTTAAGTAGTTGAATTAGTACAAAAATCCCTTGCATAATCTACAACTGTTTCATTGGCATACAGACATGGGTTTTGCTCCATGCCCAGAAACCAAATGCTTTCTGGCTTGATCTTACCATCAGCAGCCCAATATGGGCTCTCCTAAGGAGGGGATTCTGGATTATCAAAGATAAAATACTGTTCTGTCAGTCTGTTACCAGATGTGTTTATTGACAGAAGTCCTCAGACATTTTTTAAAAAGGAAGGGAGTCAGAAAAGAAAAAAGAAATCGACTAGGTAAATTATTCCCAGTCATTTTCAGAGTAATATGGTTTCCAGGTGGGTTTCTTTGGGTTTTATGCCTGCCTTTTGCTCAACTCAGAGACACGCCTTTGGCTAAAAGAGACATTAAGGTGTTCATTTATTTTTAGCCTTGCAGAAGTATTACCTTGAATAACACCATTTAGGATTAATTATGGCAAGTAGAGAACTGACATTAATTTAATGGTTCCTTAAGGCTAATATTATATTTAATACATAGTGGAGGTACAAAGTTCAAAGACCTCTGAAATGAAAAGTAATTTTGGTCTGTTTGCAAAAGCCAAAAATGTAAAAAGAAAAGAAAAAGAAATTAACAACAGAGAATGTAATTTTTCTGACAAAATTTGAAAAAAATGTATTAGTATTGCAAAGTTTAATTTTGCCACTGATGTAGTTTTGGTTTTTTGTTTTAGTGTTTATAGAGATTGTCACTAACATAGCCGTGGGTAGGAAAATTAGACTTTAGATTGCAGAGTAGTAAATTTGTGATATTCAAAATTTCTGTTTAAGAAACAATATAGTTTAGTGCATGAGTTTTTAACTTTGGGTCACAAATTTCAGAAGGCACATGAATTTGGATGGGAAAGCAAAACCATACCTCTGTTTTCACTATAATTGATTTCTTTTGTAATCCTATGTATTTTGTTTTATACATTTAAAAATGCCATTTTGAGAGAGGGTCCCACCCATAGACTTCACTAGACTGCTAAAGGGGCCTTTGACACAAAAAAGAGTAAAAACCCTGGGTTTAGTGTAAACAACTTGGAGTCTGAGGACTTGGCTTTGAGTTAATTCCAGCTTTGCTCCTTCTTGAGATCATAGATTTAGAGGTGAAAAGATCTTAGAGATCATTTCTTCAAGGACTAGGATTTGAAATCAGATCTTTTGACTCCAGATACAGTGTGTTTTTCTCTGAATTGGGTCTATACCAGTTTGAACTAAAATCAGAATAGTTCCTTAGAAGGAGAAGACTTGTGTAAAAGGATGTGCTGGGCCCTGAATGTAGGACAACTTTCTCTTTTATTACAGTCATGCCAGAAAAGAAAAAAAAATGTCAGAAGACAGATTTTACTCCACTCTGGCTTCCAAAATGCCACCACTTACTACAAATAGTACATTGCCCTGTTCTTTATTCTTTCTGGGACTTAATTTCCCCTTACATTAGAATAAACACTTAGTCTCAATGGCTTCTAAGCTTCCTTCTAACTCTCAACCTATGTTTCTGTTATTCTATGATCTGTTGAGAGGTTTTATTTTTTGTTATACAAATCATTAAGCTCATTTGGGTGAAAATTCTAAGAAATTTTTTTGTCTTTATTTTACATACACTATACTAACAAATTTTAGCTTAGGAAATATGGAATATGATCTGACCATTTGTGTGTGTACTAGATATTATATGCATCTTGTAAGAGTATGAGATCTGAAATCAGGGTTCTGGATGCAAATTATTATGCTGATGCTTACTAATTGTGTGATTATTGATGATATTGATATTTTTATCAGCACTTTGTATTTTATAAAGAGCCTTCCTCATAACAATCTGATCAAAAAGGTAGAATTACTATTTCCATAAGAGCTCTTACTGTGTGAAGCATTCTGTCTGGTCTCCATTCAGCATAGTTTTTAGATTCCAGGTTCTCCACTAAAACAAAGAATTTAGACCAAATCACCTGTGAGATTCCTTTCAGCTCTACATCTCAATTGATCAGTAAATATTCATTAAATGCTTACTATGTGCAAGGAACTATGTGCCAAGTGCTATGTACACAAAAAGAAGGAAAAGACAATCCCTGCCCTCAAGGAGCTTCCAGTCTAGTTTAAAGATATACAGAATAAGCCAGAGAGAGATAAGTTTATGGCAAATACAGAGAAGAGGCTACTCTGCTTATTGAATTGGATACTTCCTCCCTCCCCTCCTCTGCTCTGCCCTTCCTCCCACCCCATCTCCCAGCTTCTAGATGACCAGAGGTCAGAGCTGGTAGCTTTCACATTCCTGGTGAGTCTCAAGTTACCAAAACAAGAAATGTCAGCCAAAGCTCAGATAAATTCATGGGAAGTGTGCCTTAGGTGCCACCAAGGCAGAGATACTGCCTCATGAAATATGTGGGGATCCCAAGCTTGGGATGGTCAATACTGGGTGATTGGAGAGATCCATTGGAGTCTAGAGAAACCACTGGATTCTAGAGAAAGAAAGACACATAAGAAGCATGCCCAAGGCACAGCTCGGGCAGTGAGATTGCAGTATAAGTTTACAGGGATCTTGAGTCATAGGGCAGAGGCCATGTAAATGAAACTAAATTTAAAGTATGCATAGCACTCCACTGATTTATATTTTGAGCAATGTCAAGCTGGACATTACTTGCCAGGAACTCTAGCCAAGCCAGGAAAATCCAATGAAGATGCAAAGATTTTCTCCTGGAGGCTATTTGAGTCTAAAGCTTTTTGTGAAGAAGGAGTGAAGTCTCTCTGTGACACTTTAGAAAGTGGGTTATAGTTGAATATAACTGATACTGGGAACAACACAGTCCTGGACTATGAGAAGTAATTCAAACCAAGGAGTAAGGAAATGGATCTTATAAGTTTCAAACTACATTCTTTAGAGGAAAACTTACTGAAGGGACAATGGTAGTAGATGGAATTATGAAATAGAGTACTTGATTAGAATGGAAGTGAGCTTATGAAATAATTGATGGTAAAAAAACCCCACAAAAACACTAAGAAATCTTTGGAATTTGGGTTCGATGATTATTTCCCCTAATCTCTGGAATGAGATAAAAACAGTTAAGCCATTCCACTGGTAACTAATCATTTCAGTTGATCTACACAAGCAAATCCAACCAGAAACCAGAAGTTTTGTAAGAAAAAGATATATTCTGACCAGACTTGGAAAGTAGGCTACACTAGGAAGTATTGACTTTGGCAAGGATAAAGGAATTGAGAATGATATTCCTAGGGAAATCCATAGCCCATGCCTTTTAATCCTGCCTTGATGAGTATGTGAGAAACCTAGAGGTCTGAGCAAAAATCTTCATGGAGTCATACATCATATTTCTAGTGCATGTACACAGTTCTACCAGGAAAGATGCCATTGGCTTCATACTATACTCACTGATCCTTGGACCAGAGCTATGCCTGTTTGTTGACTTACACTTTGGAATGTGAGAAGATGGAGAGAATGTAGAGTACATCTCTTGGCTAAGAACCTCATATTTTACTGTACTTTCTTTTATGGAATAAGAGTAATGGGTAGTCATAATTTTATTAGTAATTTAGATTTTTCTTTAGTAGAATTGGGAAAGTATCTCTTCTTCTTTCTTCCCAGAAGAACGAGTTATATTCTCTAAACGTCAAAGAGAACCAAAGAATGGATAAGACCAACTTTATGTGTATCATGAGGCCTGTCATATATCAATCAAGATGGCTTTGTGGACCATTCTTTGGTTGATTATTTTTTGTCATGGAAAATTTGGTCAGTATTGATGATAGGCAAGTTGTCTAATAGATAAGGATGCTCTTGTTGGATTGAGAGACTGCAGAACTGCCAGTTTGCTGTTCTGAATCCATGCTTCTTTTTCTAGTAATCCCTTGGAAGTGAATTCTCAGTGAACCCACAAATTGATGTGTCTGATCTCCACAGTAGGTGGCCATATTTCCCTTGGGAAATCAAATTTATTCCGCTCATGTTAGCATTGATTTATGTTTCTATGGTACAGGGTTGGGTTAATGCCAATTAGGATCTGTAATTTTTTTTTAGATGGTGAGAGAATTTTGCTGATATATTATATAGGCTCTTGGCATTCAGATTGATTTAACTTATGCTTTAATTGCAGTTATTTCCAAAGTATACCTAGAAACAAGTGGAAGGGGAATATGGTCTTGCACAATGGTTCCCAGGATCTTTTTGCTTAGCTAAAAAAATCTGTCATGAACCTCCAGGGTAATTTAATAGACTACTCATAATATTCTTTTAGGTTTATTCATTAGGTGCTTACAATAATAACTTCTGCCAAAATCTTCAAATTGCAAGCTTAAAAAATATAATTATAATTATAAAACATACAAGTTTATTCTACCTACAATTATGAAAACTCTAAATATAAAATTATAAATCTCTAATTATGAAATAATTATGAATATTTTATAGGAGACATTCTGTAAGAAATAAAAGTAATCCAGGAAGACCTCATAATGCTTACTATTATTGGCAAGACTTCATGTTAAATTTCTTTACAGATTTTATTAAATATAAATAACATTTTTAGTAAAATTAATTATAACCTGGAAAATGTTTAGCATAGTCATATTGAAACTTAATTTTGATATTGAACTTTTAGAATTGAACAAAGGTATGCAATATTTGGCTCAGCATTAGATACAGTTTTAAATCTCGTTATGTATAGAATTTCTTTTTGTATTTTAATAAAAAAAAGAACAAAGTGAACATGGTTGCTCACACAAATATGTATTTGGATACCAAATTTTCTCACTGAGAGATGGAAATTCATTTAAAAAATTTAGCCACTTGACCAAGTGATGTAAATGAATAGTTAGTTAGAATAAAATTATTTACTTATTTCCTTTCTGCCTACTGATGTTTTATATTAAATGATAGATGTCTTTGTTTGTCCTTTGTTTTAAAAAAGGACAAGTGGCATTACAGGTAATATCCTGACTTGTGCATGAATTGGAATTAAGCAACGTAGAGTTGCACAAATCATCAAGCTCACTCTTTTCTAGTCATCAAAGTCTATTGGCAAGACAAATTTCAGGATAACTGGGGATAACCTGGGATGCAGCAAATTACCTTGATATCTTTAACATCTTTGATATCAAGCACCTGCTTTAGCTGCCTTCATGGGATATAGGAAAAATTTCTTCTCATTTTCCCTTTCTGCCAAGGACAAGTCTTTACATGATTGAGGAAGATACCTTTCCAGTTCACTGATGGGTTTGTGGCCCATTGGTTACCCCCAACCTGTTTTATCCCTTCTGCCAAGATGGTTTACCAGGGTATGGCTGCTTTGCATGTTATACCTTCTTGGAGCCAAAGATAAGAATTAAGTAATAAAACCAAGGAGTTTGTTACATCTTGATCACACGATTATTCAACTGATGAGGCACAATTATATGGTAACAAAGAAGAATGAGGAAGCTACACTGGTATCCTCTATAGAAAGCAAATGAGGATTTAAACATGTATACCATCTTTGGGGAATCAGTTTTTGTTTGAATGCTGAACCCTTGTGATGGTTTGGAAACAATTTGATGACAGATAGATTAACTGTAAGAATATGTATTGTTCTTAGTCAGAAGTGGTCAGAGTTTGATGTAATCACTACATGGACACCAAAATCATTGAGTACATAATCATGATAAATTTGAATTACAATAAAATAAGCCAATAATGCTTTAAGCACCCATATGCTTTTTTCCAGAGGCAAAATATATTTGTAATATAATTGAGCAATTATTTACTACTAAAGGTGCCATTAAATTTTTTTAGAATAAATCCTATCATCACAAACCCACAAGGAGCTCATGAATCATTAAAGCAGAAACTACTGGGCTGGAAAGAAAAGGTAATATAGAGAAGTACTACAATCAATAGGTATCTGAATTCAATTTCTACCTCTTATGCACTAATGATAATAATAATAATAGCTAATAATTTATATAGCATTTGCTACATGCCAGGCACTGTGGTAAGTGTTTTATAGTTACTTCTTCATTTGATCACCACTACAGCCCTAGGAAGTAGAAGCTATTATTATCTCCATTTTACAGATAAGGAAACAGAGACAAATAGAGGTTACGTGACATGCCCAGGGTCAAATGGCTTCTAAGAATATGAGGCCAGGTTTGTATACAGGTCTTCCTGATGCCAGAACTTGACTAACTTGCTCACATAATTTCATGAAGAGTTATGAAATTATCCATCTGTAAAATAGTCATAATAATACATGTACTACTTACAAAAATGCAAGAAAAATCTTTGTAAATCTTAAATCAGTATAGAATTCCATCCTGCATTTACTTCTATCTGTTGTAGCACTCCTTGATTTCTGGCCTCTTTACTTCTACTCATTTCTTGTCCAGTCCTCTGCTATATCCTAAGATATTGAGAATTTCTGACTCTCCTATACATGGTGTCTTGATGCATTTTGAAGAGAAATATGGCTGCAGCTCTGGAAATTTGTATATTTCTTCTATATCAGGCTAATCTTTTCCCCATCGGCTGTTTGTGTGAAATCCTTGCAAAATTTTGATTTCTCTGCCTCTGCTCACTGGCATCCCTTTCTCAAGGAAATTCAGTCAGGAGTTCAGAAATGTCCTCCTTATTGTTTACTTTGAGGGGCCTTTTTGGCTTCTTAAAATATGTCCAGAAAAAGAGATGACGTTCTCATCTCTTGAAGAGAAACCAATATCCTTGCTCAGTCAGTGCTCATAACTTGCTTTAACCTTTTTATAACAATGATGTTGTGACTCAAAGGGCATTAGGTTTACACTGGTTGGGAAAAGGACTCAAGAACATGATAATGATTCAAAAGGTATACACGATTTTATAACGCTTTTGGACAATTTAAAGATCTCTGGTAGAATACTTTGAGGCTCTGTCCTTGGTCCTGTTTAATCCAGCATTTTAAAAACAATCCATGATTTGGTTAAAGATTTAGATGGCATATTTATCAAATTCATGGAGGTTGTGGCCTTGAGGTGGATAGTCACTATATTGGATGACAAAATCAAGATCCAAGTGGTCTCAATAGATTAGAATGAGTTGAATTTAATGTGGTAAAATTTAATAGTCATAATTTAATGTCAGACACTTGGATTTAAAATATTCATCTAATTACAGGGATGGGTGACATATTATGTACACAATTAATATAAAATAGACCAGAGGTTTTTTTTTTGGTAGTAAGCTTAATATGAGTCACAAATGTGATGACAGCCCCCAAAATGAAATCAGTCTTATCACATTATGATGGTGATAACAGCTACCTATTTATATAATATTTTAATATTTATATAGCAGCCTACTCACAACCTTAATTTGTAGAAAAAGAGACTTATTAATTTCACAAAGTCCTTGCCTGGTCAAACTAGGTCTTTAGTATCCTGGTTAGTCCTAGGTGACACAATTTTTTTCTTTCTCCTCACCCCCTTTCATTTATTTATTCAAAATAATAAAATTTATTGACATACAATAAATCTTAAAATTTTTGTTACCTTCAGTATACTTATAATATAGCCTCTTTTGCTGCAATCATTTATTTTACACAACTTAACCACTGAGTTCACAAGATTTAATACATATTTTAAAGTTTTTTAAAATCATGAAACCACATTTTGATTACATTAGCTATTAACTGTACAAAAGTACAATCAGTCCATTTTTCTAATTCAAGTCTTGGCCATAACACATAGGTTTTATTTTTTAATTTTTAATTTAATTTAATTTTCCGTTTCATTAAAAAAATTTTTTAACCCTTACCTTCCACCTTAGAATCAATACTATGTATTGGTTCCAAGCCAAAAGAGCAATAAAGGCTAGGCAATGGGTGTTAAGTGACTTGCCTAGGACCACCCAGCTAGGAAATGCCTGAGGCTAGATTTGCATCTAGGACCTCCTGAATCTAGGCCTGGCTCTCAATCCACTGAGCTACCCATCTGCCTCCTAATTTTCAGTTTTAAACTCTCTCTTTCTCAGCTCTTCACTGAAACCACTGGCACCTGGGATCTCCAGCTTCCTGCTCAGTAGACTAGAATGAAATGTGTTTTGCCATTTCATTGCTGTCAACATTTAACTTTACTGTTTCTTTTTCTGAAAGAAATGATGGCTCTCTTACAATAGTTCCTAAGTATCAGAACAAGGGCATGTTTTCCTCAAAAGTGCCATATTCCTCCTCAATTTTTAGAGTTTACAGGGTTCTCATTTCTTAGGGGGCAACGCTGCAAGCCACTGAAATTTTAAAAAATCTTTGTCTCAATTCCTTTAAATCTTCTGATTTCCACTTGACCGGTTGGAGAGCAAGTCTGTCTTTTCAGAACAGTGATGAGTAGTCAATGGCTTTAGTTGGGAATTATCTTGTTTTTATAAGCTGGGAAGAATGTATGTTGCATATCTAAATTGGATTTATCACTAGTATAGTTGACATCTTTACAGTGGTGTAGATGATTGAATGAAGCAAGTGCTAGAACACATCAACCTGAATGGAACAACTCAGGAGATGTCATAAGAAATGTCCACTTCCCTTCCATACTGGCACAACTAGCCTTTGCTTTCAAAGATTCCATAGTATAAAGAAATAGCTCAGAAAAAGACTTTCCTATTTTTCTTAGTTTGCTTCCAGTCTGTTCTACTCACTCATCTTCTCTTGGATTAACTGAGGAATGGGAGGCCACCTAGGCAGAGGATTAAACTTGGTGTTCATAAACTGGAGAAATGGATCTAACAGCAACATTTTTGAAGTTTAAGGATTCTGGTTAAAATTTTGTATTATTTTTGGTTGACTTAGTTGCACAGCTGTTTAAGATGTTTAATAAAATCTTCATAAATTAAGAAAGGGAAACATTTAAATATGGAAACAAAAGCAAACATGATTATGAGAGGGTCATAGCCCTTACCCACTGAAATGGTAAGAAATAAGATACACATTATACATATGAAGTCATGAAAAACATTTCTCTATTAGCCATGTTCTGAAAGAAAAAACAAGAAAAATAAAGGAAAAAATATGCTTTATTCTGCATTAGAGAATCTGGAATTTTTCATCATGAGTGCTTTGGAGATTTGGTGGATCATTGTGTTGATCAGATATATTCAGTCTTTCACTATTATTTATATTGTTATTATTGAATAATTATTCCCTTGTTCTGCTCACTTTCCTTTGCATCTATTCATATAAGTCTTCCCAGGTTTTTCTGAAACCATGCCCTTCATCTTTTCTTTTTTTTTTTGAATTTAAACATTTATTAATAATAATTTTTAACATGGTTACATGATTCATGCTCCTACTTTCCCCTTCACCCCACGCACTCCCCCCACCCATGGCCGACGCACATTTCCACTGGTTTTGTCATGTGTCCTTGATCAAGACCTATTTCCAAATTGTTGGTGGTTGCATTGGTGTGGTAGTTTTGAGTCCACATCCCCAATCATGTCCACCCCGACCCATGCGTTAAAGCAGTTGCTTTTCTTATATGTTTCCTCTCCTGCAGTTCTTCCTCTGAATGTAGGTAGCATTCTTTACCATACATCCCTCAGATGTGTCCTGGGTCATTGCATTGCTGCTGGTACAGAAGCCCATTACATTCGATTTTACCACAGTATATCAGTCTCTGTGTACAATGTTCTTCTGGCTCTGCTCCTTTCGCTCTGCATCAGTTCCTGGAGGTCTCTCCAGTTTGCCTGGAACTCCTCCAGTTTATTAATCCTTTTAGCACAATAGTATTCCATCACCCGCATATACCACAATTTGTTCAGCCATTCCCCAATTGAAGGACATACCCTCCATTTCCAATTTGTCGCCACCACAAAAAGCGCAGCTATAAATATTTTCGTACAAGTCTGTTTATCTATGATCTCTTTGGGGTACAAACCCAGCAATGGTATGGATGGATCAAAGGGCAGGCATTCTTTTATAGGCCCTTAAGCATGATTCCAAATTGCCAGCCAGAATGGCTGGATCAGTTCACAACTCCACCAGCAATGCATTAATGTCCCAATTTTGCCACATCTCCTCCAACATTCATTACTCTCCCCTTCTTTCATTTTAGCCAATCTGCTAGGTGTGAGGTGATACCTCAGAGTTGTTTTGATTTGCATTTCTCTAATTATTAGAGATTTTGAACACTTTCTCATGTGCTTATTGATACTTTTGATTTCTTTACCTGAAAATTGCCTATTCATGTCTCTTACCCATTTATCAATTGGGGAATGGCTTGATTTTTTAAACAATTGCTTTAACTCCTTTTATATTTGAGTAATTAGACCCCTGTCAGAGTTTTTCATTATAAAGATTTTTTCCCAATTTGTTGTTTCCCTTCTGATTTTGACTACATTGTTTTTGTTTGTACAAAAACTTTTTAGTTTAATATAATCAAAACCATTTAATTTACATTTTGTAATTTTCTCTAACTCTTGCTTGGTTTTAAAGTCTTTCCTTTCCCACAGATCTGACAAGTATACTATTCTGTGTTCACTTAACTTATTTATAGTTTTCTTCTTTATATTCAAGTCGTTCACCCATTCTGAATTTATCTTGGTGTAGGGTGTGAGATGTTGATCTAGACCTAATCTCTCCCATATTGTTTTCCAAATTTCCCAGCAGTTTTTGTCAAATAGTGGATTCATGTCCCAAAAGTTCCGATCTTTGGGATTATCATACACTGTCTTGCTGATGTCATTAACCCCAAGTCTATTTCACTGATCCTCCCTTCTGTCTCTTAGCCAGTACCATATTGTTTTGATGACTGCTGCTTTATAGTGTAGTTTAATATCTGGTACTGCTAGGCCCCCTTCCTTCACATTTTTTTTCATTATTTCCCTTGATATTCTTGATCTTTTGTTATTCCAAATGAAATTTGTTATAGTTTTTCCTAATTCAGTAAAAAAGTTTTTTGGTAGTTTGATAGGTATGGCACTATATAGGTAAATTAATTTGGGTAGAATGGTGATTTTTATTATGTTAGTTCGTCCTACCCATGAGCAATCAATGGTTTTCCAATTGTTTAGATCTAGTTTTATTTGTTTGGAAAGTGTGTTGTAGTTGTGTTCGTATAATTCCTGTGTTTGTTTTGGTAGATAGATTCCTAAGTATTTTATATTGTCTAAGGTGATTTTAAATGGTGTTTCTCCTTCTACTTCTTGCTGCTTTAGTGTGTTGGAAATGTATAGAAATGCTGATGATTTATGTGCATTTATTTTGTATCCGGCAACTTTGCTAAAGTTGTTGATTATTTCTACAAGCTTCTTAGTTGATTCTCTAGGATTTTTTAAGTAGACCATCATATCATCTGCAAAGAGTGATAGCTTAGCCCCCTCCTTGCCTATTTTGATACCTTCAATTTCTTTTTCTTCTCTAATTGCAACTGCTAGTGTTTCTAGTACTATGTTGAATAATAGAGGTGATAATGGGCATCCTTGTTTTACTCCTGATCTTATTGGGAAGGCTTCTAATTTATCCCCATTGCATATGATGTTTATTGATGGTTTTAGGCATATACTGTTTATTATTTTTAGGAAAGGTCCTTCTATTCCTAT
>NC_058131.1:164297531-164413175 GCF_016433145.1 Gracilinanus agilis | reverse complement strand
GGGATTTTTAATTTGCTTGCTTTCTAATTTTTTGAGTTGCATGCCCAATTCATTGATCTCTGCCCTCCTTAATTTGTTAATATATGCACTCAAGGATATAAATTTCCCCCTGAGTACTGCCTTGGCCGCATGCCACAGAGTTTGGTAGGATGTCTCATCATTGTCATTTTCTTCAATGAAATTGTTGATTGTTTCTATGATTCCTTCTTTGACAAATTAGTTTTGAAGAATCATATTATTTAATTTCCAATTAGTTTTTGATTTTCCTGTCCAGGTGCCCTTACTAATTATTATTTTTATTGCATTATGATCTGAGAAGGTTACATTTATTATTTCTGCTCTTTTGCATTTGTTTGCAATGATTCTATGCCCTATAACATGGTCAATCTTGTGAATGTGCCATGTGCAGCTGAAAAGAAGGTGTATTCCTTTTTGTCCCTATTTATTTTTCTCCACATATCAACTAAATCTAATTTTTCTAGGACTTCATTCACCTCTCTTACCTCTTTCTTATTTATTTTTCAGTTTGATTTATCTAGATCTGACAGAGGAATATTTAGATCTCCCACTAGTATGGTTTTACTATCTATTTCCTTCTTGAGCTCTGCCAGTTTCTCCTTTATGAATTTGGGTGCTATGCCTCTTGGTGCATACATATTGAGCAGTGTTATTTCCTCATTGTTTATACTGCCTTTAATCCGGATGTAATGACCTTCCCTGTCTTTTTTAATCATACCTATTTTTACTTTCGCTTTGTCAGAAATCATAATAGCCACTCCTGCCTTCTTTTTCTCATTTGATGCCCAAAAGATTTTCCTCAAACCCTGAACCTTAAACTTGTATATGTCCACCTGCCTCATATGTGTTTCTTGTAGACAACATATGGTGAGATTTTGGTTTCTAATCCACTCTGCTATTTGCTTCTGTTTTATGAGCGAGTTCATCCCGTTCACATTCAGAGTTATAATCATCAGTTGTGCATTTGCTGACATTTTCGAATCCTCCCCTATTCCTACCCCCTTTTTCCTTATACTTTTTCCTTTTGCTATTGAGCTGCTATCCCTTATCCCCTCCCTTGATTAACTTCCCTTTCTACCCCCTCCCTTATTTTTCCCCCCTCTTTTTGTTTTTAAAGTCCTTATGAATTCCCCCCCTCTTCTCCCCTCCCTTTTTTTGACCTCCCCACTCCCCTGCTTCCCTTGGTTTATCCCTTCTAACTTTCTCAGAAGGGTTAGATAAGAGTTTTATGTCCCAATGGATAGTATAGCTACTCTTCCCTCTCTGGGTTGATTACACTGAGAGTAAGGTTCGATTATTACCTCTTAATGCTCTGTTCCTCTCCTTCTTATAATAGTATTTGTCCCCTCTCCTTCCCATGCCCTTTTTGTGTGTAATAGAATATCCTATTTTCTTATTCACTCAAGTTTCTCTTGGTGTCCCCTGCTATTCACCCCCTCTTTCCCATTCCCCATGTCATCTTAGATTATTTAGTGTTCCTCCCTCACCCTGTGAATTATTCTTCTGATTACTATAATAGTGAATATTATAATAGTGAATAGAGTTCACTACAGAGAATTATACATAACATTTCTCTACATAGGCATACAGATAATTAGATCTCACTAAGGCCCTTAAAAAGGCAAATTTAAAAATTATAAGTTTTCTTTCTTTCCATTTTGTATCTTATTTACCTTTTCAGGTTTCTCTCGATTTTTGTGGTTGGATATCAAACTTTCCATTTAGCCCTGGTCTTTTCTGTGCAAATACCTGGAATTCTTAAATTTTGTTGAATGCCCATACTTTCCCCTGGAAATATATAGTCAATTTTGATGGGTAGTTGATCCGTGGTTGCAGGCCCAGCTCTCTTGCCTTTCTGAATATTGTATTCCAAGCCTTGCGATCTTTTAGCGTGGAGGCTGCCAGATCCTGTGTGATCCGGATTGGTGCTCCTTGATACTTGAATTGTTTCTTTCTGGCTTCTTGTAAGATTTTTTATTTTGCTTGGAAACTCTTGAATTTGGCAATTATATTTCTGGGTGTTTTCTTTTCTGGATCGAATGTAGTGGGTGTTCTATGAATCCTTTCAATGTCTATATTGCCCTCTTGTTGTAGGACTTCAGGGCAATTTTGCTGAATTATTTCTGTTAGTATGGAGTCCAGGTTTCTATTAATTTCTGGTTTTTCTGGAAGACCAATTATTCTCAAATTTTCTCTTCTAGACTGGCTTTCTTGGTCTGTCACTCTCTCATTGAGATATTTCATGTTTCCTTCTATTTTTTAAGTCTTTTGACTTTGTTTTATTTGTTCTTGTTGTCTTGAAAGATCATTAGCTTCTAATTGCTCAATTCTAGCCTTTAGGGATTGGTTTTCGGCTATAATCTTAAGGTTTTCGGCTATGATCTTTTGATTTTCGGCTGTAATCTTCTGGTTTTCGGCTATAATCTTCTGGTTTTCAGCTATGATCTTCTGGTTTTTGGCCATAATCTTCTGGTAATCCTTTTCAATCTGGACATTTCTGGTGTTCAATTTGCTTCTCAGTTCATTTCGTTTCTGAGCCTCACTTTCCATTTGCAAGATTCTACCTTTTAAACAGTTATTTTCTTGCCATATCTCTTCCATTTTCCTCAAAATCTCAGTTTTGAACTCTTCCATAGCTTGTGAGGAGTTTTCCTTATTTGAGGAGGGTCTGGATGCTTGTTTGTTCTCCACCTCTGTTTGCTTGGTTGTCTGGATTTTCTCTGTAAAAGTTGTCGAGTGTTAAAGAGTTCCTTTTCTTGTTGTTTATCTTTCTCTTCTGAACTTCCTGAGTCTGGGTAGCCATCTTTAGCCCAGCAGCTTCTCAGGTTTATCCTCGCGCTCAGGGTCTGTCCGCGGTCTTTTGGCTCCTGAGGTCTGAGTTCTGGTTTTTTCCAAGGTCAAGCCCCCTGGGTGACCCCCTTGCTTGATCCTGTGCCGGAGGTTCCTTTACAAGTCTCCAGGTGCTGCTTCCATAGTCGTATACCCGTCTACGCTGGTTCCCCAATCAGGGTTTCAGAACTTTAGCTCATGGCTGTGTCTGCTTCCACCCACGCCTCCGCCACTCCCTCGCTCAGAGTTCGCGTGCGTTCTTTGGCTTTTTGGGGTCCCAAATCTTGCTGCTCTCAGGAAAAGGCCCTGGAGCTGCCAATGACTCTATGGGTGCCCCAAACTTGCTCTATTTCTTTTTAGCTGGCTTCGGCGCTATAGGTGTTATGTGTGTTAGGGGTGGAGGTGGAGTGGTTGCTCAGCCCGTGATTTAGTGAGAGCTGTTTCACCTCTTTATAGCATGGAAATGTCCTGATTCCACGTACCTTCCATGCTGTACCCTGTTGTGGGGTTCCTCCATTCATCTGGACTTGTTTTTATGTCCCCTTGAGGAGTCTTGTGTGTTTCAGTCAGGAGAGGTTAAGAGCTGCTTCTTGCTCTGCTGCCATCTTAACCCCGCCCTTCATCTTTTCTTATAGCACAGTAATATTAAATCACAATCATATACTACAACTTGTTCAGTCATTCCCCAATTGATGGACATCCCCTTAATTACTGATTCATTGCCATCATGAAAAGAATTTTTATAAATATTTTTGTACATATATAGAACATTTCCCTTTTTATTTGATCTCTTTGAGGCATAAACCTATTCCTTGTATTGCTGAGTCAAAGGGTATGCAGTTTTAATCCAAATTATTCTCTAGAATGGTTGGACTAGTTCACAACTCCATCAACAGTACATTAGTGCACATATTTTCCCACAACCTCTCCAGCATTTGTCATTTTCCTTTTCTGTCATCTTAGGCAATTTGAGGGTGTGAGGTGGTACCTCGGAGTTATTTTAATTTGCATTTCTCTAATTATCAGGTGGCACATTTTAGTAAGGACATTAAAACTGTACCTTCATCAGAGGAGGATAGACCAGGATGATGATAGGACTGAAACCATGTAGTACAATTACCAATTTGAAGGAACTGGTGATATTTATCTAGTCTGAAGATAATATGGCTTGGAGAGTGGGAAGATCAATGATCATCTTCAAGGATTTGACGGGCTATTATGTAAAAGCAATATCCAATTTGTTTTATTTGGCTGCAGAGGTGAGAACTAGGACCAATATTTACAAATTGCAGAGAGAGACATTTCAGATAGAAATAGAGAAAAGTCTCATAGCTATCTAAGCATTCCACATGTGAAAGGGCTACCTCCTAAAGAAGTGGGCTTTCCATCACAGAAGTGGTAGAGGCTCACTGACGCTTTGCAGACAGAATATCAGATTTCGAGTCAGAAAGACCTGAGTTCAAATATGGTCTCGGATACTTACTAGCTCTGTAATCCTAGACAGGTTAACTAAACTTACTTAGTCTAAATTTCCTAGTCTGCATTTATTAAAAACTTACTATATTTCAGGCATTGTGCTAAGTGCTGGGAAAATGAATAGAAACTTTGTCCCTCTCCTTAAGGAGCTTCTATTCTAAAGGGAGATGAAACATTTAAAAGCAAGATGAACAGTGATGAGGGGTGACGAATAGAGAATCCCAAAACTACAGGAAGAGATCCAGGATCAGAAACTGGAGAGGACTATATGGCTGGTGTGGGCCCTTTCTTAAAATCTAGGAATAGTAATGGCACTTACCTTCTGGTTTTATTGTCAACATCAAATAAGGAAATATGTGTAAAGTGCTTAGCAAGCCTTAAAGTACTTGATGATGAAGATATTGTTGTTAAGATAATTTCTACTCAGATGTGGGTTGGAATAGATAATCTCTGTGGTCTTTTTCCACTTTGTGGTTCAATTTCTTTCAATACACAAGCATGTGGCTTATAGTTCTTTGGGGCCTGTTTTTTGAGCTCTTTGAAGGTAATTAAGCTCTCTATGACTATTTTCACTATCTTGGGTTTCAATTCTCCATTAACCATTTTTGTTATCATCTCCTTTTCTAGAGAAAACAGGCACAAAATGGGAATTATATAATTCTGCCCTCTTCCCATTGTCCCTTATCATTGCCCATCCACCCAAATTTAATTCAAGAAAATTTTCAACTTGTTACTATGTGAAGATACCTGTTCTAGCTATTGGAGCAGATACAATATTTATGTAAGTCATGGCTCTTGTGTATATGTTCTTATGGAACATATTGTTTAATAATTCAACAATTCATCTATTAATGTGCATGGATCTCTGCTTAGCCTTGGACTCATTGCTGCTGCTCTAGTGTAGTTGCAGTGGAGTGTAGAACGAAAGAAGTGGATAGAAAAATTCCTTGTTTTGGGGGAAGTATGGCCTAGTAGAATCCTGGCATCAGGAAGGCTCTTGGGAATGAGGCAGAATATTTGTGCCTTACTGTGTTCTGTCAGCATCACTAGACACATTTATCAGATTGAGCACTAGGGATGGAAAAACCATACCTTTTCCTATTTTTGTCATCCTGTTAAACATGCCTATCATGTCAGAAATGGCAGTAGCTGTGAGAGTTGTCTCTAACCTTATAGAAGACCCAATCCCTCTTCAGAATGTTAAAGGGCAAGTCAACCATGAATATTTTAATCATAGGATCACAAATTTAGAGTCAGAAAGGACCTCACAGGTCACTTAATCCAAATTTCTTTTTTTCCAGATAAGGAACCTGAGAACCAGAGACCTTAGACAATTTGCCCTAGGACATATGAGTCCTAGGTGACAGAGAGAGGATTTGAACTTGGGTCCTCTGTCTTCAAATCCATTGCTTTTTCAATTATATCTCGCTGCCTATTTATAACTTCTGAAGATTATCCATAAATTGGTTCTTTTTATATTTTTAGTTAGAAGCATTGTAGGTAGAAATTATTTAGTCAGTTCAGTCAAATATTTATGAAAGTAGCATTTTCAGAATTTATCACAAGGCTTTTATTTAATAAATATTTGTTGAATATGCTATTGCTGAATAAAAGCATGGATAAATTTCTAAAAAAATATATTAATGAAACACCTACCAAATGCCAGGCACATGTAGGAGGTTACAAAGAAGGGCATAAGACAGTTGCTGCTCTCAAGGAGCTCACAATCTAACGGAGGAGACAACATGCAAACAACCAGGTTTAAGCAAGCTATGTACAGGATAAACTGGATATAATCTCAGAAGAGAAACACTTAAAATTAAGGAGAACCAAGAAAGGCTTGTTAAAGAATGTGGCACTTTAGCTGAGACATGAAGGAAGCCAGAGAGGCCAAGAAGTAGAGATGAGGAAGGAGAGAGTTCCAGGCTTGGGGGATAGCCAGGGAAAATGCCAGGATGGAGAAATAAATTTAAAATTTTGTTTTTATTTTAAGAATTCTCCACCCCGAAAGAGATTGATTTTGTACTAATTCTCAGCCTATCAAAACTGCACCAGCAGCTAGGTATTTATATTTTAAAAAAACCCACATATCCTGTTCTTCTTACAGGGATTTACAGAACAGAAAAGGATAAAGGGACTTTGTACGAGCTCACGTTCAAAGGGGACCAAAAACATGAATTCAAACGACTTGTCTTATTCCGACCATTTGGTCCCATCATGAAAGTAAAAAATGAAAAACTCAACATGGCCAACACACTTATCAACGTTATCGTGCCCCTGGCAAAGAGGGTGGACAAGTTCCGACAGTTCATGCAGAACTTCAGGTTGGTTGGTTTCTACATGTTTATCTTTCTCAACATGATATACATTAGGAAGTTGATGTCATTTCCCCATCCTCCCCTCACATACAAAGGTTTCTTTCTTTTAGTGTCCAAGTTTGTTTTCTTCATACAAAGCATAACTTGTATGTACCATCGCTTAAACAAAATTGTAATTTCCTAGGAAGCATTCCTGTACTTGTAGCAATAGAAATGAAGTTGAACAGTTGTGTTTTATCCAGGAGTTAAATGGCTGGCATGATACCTGCTGGTGTTTTGATGTCTCGAGCCTGCTGTGTTTGGCACTTTTTTGAATCATTGGAGGCAAGTGTGTTGGTAACACTTCCCAGGTAACCAAAATTTTCTTAAAAATAGGAACCACATTTTTAGCAAGCAGAGAGGTGTGGGGTAAAATGGTCTGGAAGGCATCCAAATAAGAATTGGGCTTGCAAAGAAGAACCTTTTGACCTTGCTTCCTGTGTCCAAGATTGGATCCCCCTCTACTGCCAATCCTTGCCATAATAGGAGCAAGATTTGATCAAATTAATATCTTTTCTCACTTCTAATCCATGTCACCATAGAACATTATTGTAAATAAACAATGATTCAGTCTGTCTTGTGAGTTGTATTTCATGAACTCAGAAAATTATGCAGAGAATTTAGATTTTTTTCAAGAGACTGGTAAGATGTATAAGACACTAAAACTCACTAGAATATCCTACATATACAGAATCCTAACCAGAGCTGATGTAATTTCCTTGTTTTAAAATGAGTTTTATAAGCCATATGTTAAATTGTAGAACCATCAAATAGTAGTAATATTAAATCTAATCATTGTCAAATTGGATAGTTATGAACCTTCTATGCTGATGTATAGTAAAGTTCTCCCCGACCTAACCTGCCCATCCTAATTCCTAATGGGCTTGTAGATTTAGTCTACAGGAGGACAAAACATGCACTCTTCAGAAATCATAGGAATGAAGGTTTTGGACTAGATTATCTTTAAAGTTAGACCTCAGTTAACACCATTAAGGAGCAGCATATGTTAGCACTTAAAGCATGTGGCTAGCCCCAAACTAAAGAGAAAGCCTTTTCTGTTTTCCCAAGATTTTACCATTACTTCAGCCCTTGGTAACATTAAGTCCAGAATTGTAGAATCTTAGCCCTGGAAGAAACCCCAGAGGTTATCTTGTTAAGACTTGGCCATATGTAGGAATCACTTTTATAATATTCTTGTTGGCTGGTCATCCAGACTTTGGTTAAATACCATCAGTGGGAGGCAGTTCTCTATCCCATTTGGCAGCTTTTCCTTTGCTAGTCAATTCCAGTGAGAAAGTTCTTTTATTATTTTGAGGCCAAGTCTGTTTTCTTTATGATTAACACTCAGTAGTCATATTCTTTTACCTAAAGAAACCCAGAGTTATTTCCCTATAGTATCACAGAAAGAGCACTGGCCTGGAAGTCATAAAACTTGAGTTCAAGAGCAGTGGTCTCATCCAAATTACTCATCCTCTTTTGTCCTTGGGTTTTCTAGCTATAAAATGGGAGCAAACATCTATGCTTCTTGCCTTATAGAGTTATTATTAGATAAATGGTAAAATGTATAATTGTAAATTGTAAAACATTCTATTCATGTGTATTTCTTTCTACATAACATCCCATTAAATATGTGAAGAGAGTGATCAAGTTTCTCTTTGGTCTCCTGTTTTCCAGGTGACATCATCCTTCATTGTGGTGTTAGTTCTCCATATGCCATGGTTTAAAGATCCTTTGAGATTGCTTGCAGTTTGGTTTTCTGCCATAATATAATCTGGAATAGCAATGAAGCAATACTTAAGACTCACTTTAGTGCCTGGAATTTCCCTTTCATGTGACTATTTCTTTAGTTTTCATTACCTATCCTTATTCATCCTCCTGCCTCCTAAATAGTAATATTCCCCCAAACTTTTGTCTTTGGCCCTCTTATTCAATTCTTTCCTCTAGGCCCTTTCTTTTTAGCAATCTTATTTTCTTCCATGTCTTTAATTTTTACTTTTATGGATACTTCAGTATTTATTTACTTCTGTAAAATAGGGATAATAGTAAAAGTTCCTTCTTTATGAGGTTGTTCTGAGGATCCAATGAAATAACATATGTAAAATATTTTACAAACCTTCAAATAGTATATAAATATTAGTTCTTATTTATTGTTACTATAATACTACTAATAGTATATCATAGTTATAATTCTAACAGTACAATTAAAGATATTATCAATTATTATTTTATAACAATCATTGGAGTGTTTCTGTAACACCTCTTGTGCTCCCAAGTACTGAGAGTGGTTTTCTATGCTGTTCTTCTAGCATTTAAACCTAATACTAGATGATCTCTTTTCTTCCACTTCCCCTGGCCCCTTTTAACATTTCTTTGTTTTTCCTTTGTGTCTTCTATTTGGAATGGCAGCCTTCCAGGCAGGAACTTCTATCCTGTAAATGACTGAATTCATGGTTGGCAGTCAAAACTGGATCCATTTGTTTGCCTTGAGACTTGAGTGTGCCTCTTCACATCTCTAGTAATAAATCAAGTTCTCTGGGTTGAGAAGTTGCAAGTAATCTTAAAGATCAAAGGCAGTAAAATTGGGTTCTCAAAACAAGCCAAGCAATGGAAATATTTGGGTTCTAGGAAGTTGTGCTTAAGAGAGGCTGAGTACTCACTTAGGTGATTTAGGTTATGTGGGTTCCTATGGGTACCCATGATGCAACACGTAAGTAATTCACAACAGGGACACTTGAGTGGAACGGTATTGACAAGTGAAGTAGATCCAGCCTTGGTTAAGTGCTATTCTCTTTTTTCCATCCATCTCTATCCCTTTTCTTAGTATGTGACCTCATCTACTACTTTGTCATGAGCTATCTCATCTCCCCTTCTCTATTTCTGAAAACCTCTCAATATCTTAATTCTTCTTCCCCATAGTCCCAGAGGATGGGGTTTGTAGTCTTTTCCTGTGCTAATCTATCCATTTGGACTTGGACCCATTCCCTCTGCTGTCCTCAGGGATATTGATTCATCATCTCTCATTCCTCTTTCATATTCCCAGTTTCACTCTTTCTGTCACTTCACCTGTGCCTACAAAAATACTTACATCTCCCTAATCCTAAATAAAATCTTCCTTTGATTTGTCTATTGTTCTATCTTTATACCTTTGTTGTTAAAAATAATTACAATAGTCATCTACACTTACTGCCTCCAATTCCTCACCACTTATTCACTCTTAAACCTCTAGCAATCTGATTTCCATCCTGGTGACTTATTCAAACGTACCTTATTAAAGTTAAAAGAAACTTTTTTTTTAACTCTTACCTTTCGTCTTAGAATCAATACTATGTACTGGTTCCAAGACAGAAGAGCAGTAAGGGCTAGGCAATAGGGGTTAAGTAACTTACCCAGGTCACACAGCTAGGAAGTGTCTGAGGACAGATTTGAACCCAGGACCTACTATCTCTAGACCTGGCTCTCAATCCACTGAGCCACCCAGCTGCTCCCCAATTACAAACTTCTTAGTCTTAGTGAGCATTGTGCTTGTCCTTTCTGACACATCTGACGTTGGCCGTGCTCTTCTTTCTTGACATTCTCTCCTTAGGTTTCATGGCACTCCTGTTTTCCTCTTTCCTGTCTATTTCTTCTTAGTCTTCTTTGCTTGTTCATATTTTTCCTCTTTCCTGTCTATTTCTTCTTAGTCTTCTTTGCTTGTTCATAGTCTTCTGCCTTCAGCATATTAATGTCACCCAAGTATCTGTCATGGATCCTTTTATTTATCATCTCTAGATACCCTTTCTTTTAGCAATCTCCTTTTCTTCTTTCTTCTGTCTTTAATTTCTACCTTTCTGCCTACTTTATTCGCTTAATGTCTACTTCAGAGTGGTGTACATGATGGTCCATTCATATCTCCTAATGTTGGAGGAGTGACTTCTATTTATCACCTCCTGTAAATCCTTCACAAGAGCCTACTCAGCATTGTGCTATCCATTGCATGGATTCCAGCACAGTACAAGAATTTTTTATTGGTTATTGTTTGTTCTTGTTATATGATTGTTTTCTCTCTGAGCCTATCCTTCCCACACCCTACCATTTTTTTGTTATGTTGTAGAATAGTTTAAAGATATATTTTGCCCTGTTTCTTGTGCTATTTATGTCAGTCATGTATCTTTTATTTAAATTTTATATTTTTCAATGAACAAAAATCCACCATCTCTCTCTCTTCTATACTCCTCTACCCTCCTGATTGATAACAAAAGCCCCCTCCCATAATATACATGAGTAGTCAAGCAAAACAATTTTCCTCATGGCCAGATATCTTTCTTTTACCTTTCAAATGAACTCCAATCTTGATTCTTAAGAGATTCTGGAATTCTGTGATTGCTAGGCATATTGCATCACTAGAAGAATAAATACATACACCCACATATATATGCATATATATATATGGGTACATATATGTACCCCACAGGTGCCCAATACATATATGTATATATGTCTATACACCTATACATGAATGTACACACATACATGTATATACACATATATGCATATATGTGTGTGTATCATAAATATGGTAGGGTGTGGGAAGGATAGGCTCAGAGAGAAAGCACTAAGATTAAAGAGGAAACTCTTTTTGTAGAAGGTAGAACTTTAACTGAGACTTGAAGGTATCCAGGGAAGCCTGGAAGCAGAGATGAGGAAGGAGGAAGTTTCAGGCATAAAGAACAGTCAGCAAAAATCTACAGATGTCTGTGATGGAATGTCATGTGTGAGTGACAGCAAAGGATTCAAGAAGACAAGAAAAGTTGGAAGGGGCCAGGTTATGAAGGATTTAAAAGCCAAACTGGATTTTATATTTGATCCTAGAGGTTAATAGGGAGTCATGGGAGTTTATTAAGCAAAGGGACGACATGATCAAAATTGCACTTTAGGAAAATCAGTGACAGGTTAGGAGAAGTTAGACTGGAGTGGGGAAAAATTTGTAGCAGGCAGACCTACCAGCAGGCATTGCAATGGTCCAGGCATGAAGTAATAAAGGCACCAGAGGGTAGCAGTAGCAGAGGAGAGAAGCAGGAATATGTTAGAAACAAAGATATATATTGTGACTAAGATAGAAATGATAAGCCTTGGCAGAAAATTGGATAATATAGGACATGAGAAGGAATGTGGATATGAATTTGACACCTAGGGTCATTATTGTACTATATAATTCCCCAATGCAGTATACAGTCCCCTTCTCTTTCATTTCAATTATGAACCACTCTTTTTTTCTTCAGTACTAGACAAAGTTATGGAGACTAGTGGACCTACTCTTTGGGCTTTTTTATCAAACTACTTGAAATCTGGGCATCAGATAATCTTAATATATTTGATTCATACTCTCTTGAAGATTAGTTGAATTCTTTTGACTGATTGTAGATCTCATGTAAGCACCAATAATTTTTATACTTGCTGTAATGGTCTAGGGCAATGATGGTGAACCTATGGCATATGTGCCAAAAAGGGCACACAGAGCCCTCTTTATCAGCATGCCTACTGTCGCCCACCAGAATTTGTTACTACAAAGCCAGAGTGACTCAGGGTAGAGCTGTTCTCTTCCCCATCTCCATGCACCTGAGGACATTCTTTACTTCCCCTGTCCCTCTGTCCAGCTGTCCAATGGGAGCACTTCCACCTTCCCCTGTCTGGGGTAAGGTGGGGAGCTCACATGCTGTGTGAGGGCGAGGTGCAGATGCTGTTGAATGAAGGTGAAGGTGATTCCCCTGGAGGAGCTGGAGAGGTACTAGGTTTGAGGGGATCATAGCTCACAGGGTGGCACATAACTGGAGGGGAGCAGAGCTGAAGTGAAGGAGAGTTGGAGGGGAGCACAGCACTGGGACCACTCTCCTCTCCCTCCCTAGCTCAAGGGGAGCTCTTCCTCCCCTCTCTGAGGTAAGGGGAGCAAAGTGGTAGGGGTGGGGGGCATGGCACTTGGTCTCTAAACGGTTTGCCATCACTGGTAGAGGGTAAAGATTTCTTCTTTCAAAGAGGTAGAACAATGAACAAAGGGAAAATCTATTGTGAATCTGATTGTCACTAACAAAGAAGAACTGTTCGTGTGTATGGAATTGGTGGAGATATTAGGAGGAAGTGACCATTACGTTTTATAATTTGTGCTAGAAAATAGAAAAGCTAATATGTCTTGATGTAGGCTAGATGAAGAGAGAACAGATTTCAAAGGGTTAAGAGAGAGAATAGGTAGTATCTCATGAACCAAAATTCCACAGAATAAGTTAGCTTAGGAAGGATAGGAAGCTCTCAAGAATAAAATTCCAAAGACACAAAGAGAAAAAATTCATATAGAGAGGAAAGATGGAATCGTATAAATTAGAACAATGTAAATATGCTGGGACTTCATTAACCGATTTAAGTTTACAAAAGATAAGTACAGAAGATGGAGGCAAGATTAGGCAACTTATTATGAATACAAAACCTTCTCCTGTGAGCAGCAAGACTTAAGACCCCAAGAGGCTAAAGAACCAGACTTTGAGCACAGATCTTGAGCATAGGCACAGAATCAGGCGCAGACTCAGGTTTAGACTCAGACTCAGATGCAGAACCTTAGCCCAGGTGAGGACCTTGGGTGGGCACCCAGTGCAGAGGGGTGCATGACTGTGGAAGCAGTGCCCTGAGACTGTTAAAGGAGCTTCAGGCAAAGGAACAAGTAAGGGGACCACCAGGAGGCTTGACTCTGAGAACAACTGGACCTGAGACCTCAGGAGCCTAAAGAGTGCAGACAGACTTTGGGCATGAGGATAAAGCTGAGAGGGTGCCTGGCTAACAATGGTAAGCCAGTCGCAAGAACCCCAAAAGAGAAAGATTAAGAAGAAATCTTTAACACTCAACAACTTTTACACAGAAAAAATCCAGACAACAGAGCAAACAGCAGAGGAGAACAAACAAGTAATCATATCCAAACCTTCCCCCCAAAATGAAAATTGGTCACAAGCTCTTGAAGAGTACACATGAGAACTATGGAAGAGATTTGGCGAGAAGTGGGAAATAGCTCAAAAGGAAATTAAAAGATTAAAAGACAGAAACTCCAAATTGGAGAAAGATGCCCCCAAATCAAAAGAATTGATAAGCAAATTGGAGACCAAAATAAAATAGTTGGAAAACAGGATAGTCCAAATCGAAAAGGAAAATCAAAAGAATATAGCAGAAAACCAGTCTCTAAAGACAAGAATTAGGCAAGTAGAAGCCAATGATCTCTCAAGACAGCAATAATAAATAAAGCAAAGTCAAAAGACTGATAAAATAGAAGGAAACATGAAATATCTCACTGAGAAATTGACAGATCAAGAAAACAGGTCTAGAAGAGACAATTTGAGAATCATTGGTCTTCCTGAAAAAGCAGAAATCAATAGAAATTTGGACTCCTTACTAAAAGAAATTATTCAGCAAAACTGCCCTGAAGTTCTACAACAAGAGGGCAATATAGACATTGAAAGGATCCATAGAACACCCTCTACACTAAACCCTGAAAAGACAACCCCCAGAAATATAATAGCCAAATTCCAGAGCTTCCAAGTAAAAGAAAAATATTACAAGAAGCCAGAAAGAGACAATCCAGATATCAAGGAGCATCAATCAGGATCACAAAGGATCTGGCAGCCTTCACACTAAGAGACTGCAAGGCTTGGCATATGATATTCAGAAAGGCAAGAGACCTGGGTCTACAACCAAGGATCACCTACACATCTAAACTGAATATATACTTCCAGGGGAAAGTATGGGCATTCAACAAGATAAAAGATTTCCAAGTATTTGCACAGAAAAGACCAAGACTAAATGGAAAGTTCGATATCCAACCACAAAAACCAAGAGAAACATGATAACATAAATAAGAAACAGAGGGGAAAGAAAGAAAACTCTTATGTTTAAATTTCCCTCTTTAAGGGCTTTAATGAGATCAAATTATTTGTATTCCTATATTGAGAAATGTTAGGTGTAATCTTCAAAAACTGTATTCACTATTATAGTAATTAGAATAATTATTCAAAGGGAAAGGTTAGAGCACTAAATGGTCTAAGATGAGACAGTGGGGGGGGAAGACAGGGGTTAATAGTAGATGGCACCAAGAGAAACTTGAATGAATAAGAAAAATAGGATATTTTAAACCACATAAAGAGGGCATGGGAAGGGGAGGGGATGAATACTATTATAAGAAGGAGAGGAAGAGAGCATTAAGAGGTAATATTTAAACCTTACTCTTCAGTGGAATTAACCCTTAGAGGGAAGAGTAGCTATATCCATTGGGATATGGAATTCTGTCTAACCCTACTGAGAAAGTCAGAAGGGATTAAACAAAGGGACCAGGGGAGTGGGGAGGTTGTAAGAGGGAGATTTTAGGTATTTTATAGATATATATTTTAAGTGTGGCCACCAGGAATCAACAATTCAGGTTGATTCCGTAATTAAATCAGACCCAAGTCAGCATCAGGTTAAGGCAGTTTATTTACAATTAGGAAGGTAAAGGTATGGGAATAAAGAGAAAGGGAGAGGCTAGTCCAGGCCTGCAGAGGCCTGGACGAGAGAGAAGGTTAAAAGGCTAAATAAATTAGGCTGCAAGCCACAAGGCCTAGCAACCAGATAGGCTAGTTCCTACTTAAGGCAGGGTTTGGAAGCGGCCTAGGTAGGCCAAGGAAGTCAGCCTAACTTACCCACATGACAATATAGAGTGCAAGTAGTCTGTGGTCTCAGGAGATCCTTCAGCACCAAGTTCAAGGCGGGAACTGCCTCCACAGGAAGTAACCAACATACTTAAAGAGACAGTGTCTTTCATCACTTCCCGTGGGTCCACCTCTAATTCAAGTGGACAAATGGCAGTCTCTACACTGATTTTGGACTGCCCAAAGGGCAGTCCCTTGTTCTTGATTTGTTACTTATTGTCACGTGTGGGTAACTCATCTCCCCTCCCCATTAAGGGAGGTGAGGATTACATAATTTCTATGCCTAGGATGAGTAGAATTTTGACTATGAATTGGCTAGAGTTAATTCTATTTACACAAGGTCAAAAAGAGAAGGGAGGAGAGAGGGGAGGGAATTCATTAGGCCTTTAAAAATAAAAAGAGGGGAATAATAAGAGAGGGGTTAGAAAAGGAAGTAAATCAAGGAAGAGGACAAAGGGGACTGGTCTAAAACAAACCACTGGTTTAAAAAGGAAATAGTGTAAGAAGAAGAGGTAGAACTAGGAGAGGATACCATAATGTTGGGGAATACACAACTGATAATCATAACTCTGAATGTGAATGAGATGAACTCACCCATAAAATGGAAGCAAAGAGCAGAGAGGATTAGAAACCCAAATCCTACTCTATGTTGTCTATAAGAAACATATATGAGGCAGGTGGACATACACAGGTTTAAGGTCTAGGGCTGGAGCAAAATCTTTTGGGCTTCAAATGAGAAAAAGAAGACAGGAGTGAGGATCATGATTTCTGACAAAGCCAAAGTAAAAATAGAGATGATTAAAAGAGACAGGGAAGGTTATTACATCCTGATAAAACGCAGTATAGACAATGAGGAAATAACAGTACTCAATATGTATGCACCAAATGGTATAGCATCCAAATTCCTAAAGGAGAAACTGGCAGAGCTCAAGAAGGAAATAGATAGTAAAACCATACTTACTAGTGGGAGATCTAAATATCCCTCTTTCAGATCTAGATAAATCAAACCAAAAAATAAATAAGAAAGAGATAAGAGAGGTAAATGAAATCCTAGAAAAATTAGATTTAATATATGTGGAGAAAAATAAATAGGGACAAAAAAGAATACACCTTCTTTTCAGCTGCACTTGGTACATTCACAAAGATTGACCATGTAATAGGGCATAGAAACATTGCAAACAAATGCAAACAAGCAGAAATAATAAATGTAACCTTTTCAGATCATAATGCAATAAAATTAATAACTAGTAAGGGCACATGGACAGGCAAATCAAAAACTAATTGGAAATTAAATAATATGATTTTCCAAAACCAGTTAGTTAAAGAAGAAATCATAGAAATAATCAATAAATTCATTGAAGAGAATGACAATGATGAGATTCTTTTTTTTTACCAAATCCTGTGGGATGCAGCCAAGGCAGTACTCAGGGGAAATTTATATCCTTGAGTGAATGTATTAACAAATTAGAGAGGACAAAGATCAATGAACTGGGCATGCTAATTAAAAAAATGGAAAGGGAACAAATTAAAAATCCCCAGCTAAAAAACAAATTAGAGATTATATAAATTAAAGGAGAAATGAATAAAATTGAAAGTAAAAGAACTATTGAATTAATAAATAAGACTAGAAGCTGGTACTTTGAAAAAACAAACAAAATTGACAAAGTACTGGTCAATCTAATTAAAAAAAGGAAAGAAGAAAACCAAATCATCAGTATCAAAGATGAAAAGGGAGACCTCACCTCTAATGAAGAGGAAATCAAAGCAATCATTCAAAACTATTTCACCCAATTATATGGCAATAAATATAGCAATCTAGGTGATATGGATGAATATTTACAAAAATATAAATTACCTAGATCAACAGTAGAAGAAATAGAATACTTAAATAATCCCATATCATAAAAAGAAATTGAACAAGCCATCAAAGAACTCTCTAAGAAAAAATCCCCAGGACCAGATGGATTCACAAGTGAATTCTATCAAACCTTCAAAGAACAACTAATTCCAATACTATACAAATTATTTGATATAATAAGGAAATAAGGAGTCCTACCAAACTCCTTTTATGATACAAATATGGTATTGATCCCAAAGCCAGGTAGATCAAAAACAGAGAAAGAAAACTACAGACCAATCTCCTTAATGAACACAGATGCAAAAATCTTAAATAGAATACTAGCAGAAAGACTCTAGCAAGTGATCAAGAGGGTTTTCCATTATGATCAGGTGGGATTTATACCAGGAATGCAAGGATGGTTCAACATTAGGAAAACCATTCACATAAATGACCATATCAATAAGCAAACCATCAAAAACCACATGATTATCTCAATAGATGCTGAAAAAGCCTTTGACAAAATACAACATCCATTCCTATTGAAAACACTAGAAAGTATAGGAATAGAAGGACCTTTCATAAAAATATTTAATAAACAGCATATATCTAAACCCATCAACAAGCATCATATGCAATGGGGATAAATTAGAAGCCTTCCCAATAAGATCAGGTGTGAAACAAGGATGCCCACTATCACCTCTATTATTTAACATTGTCCTAGAAACACTAGCATCAATTAGAGAAGAAAAAGAAATTGAGGGTATTAAAATAGGCAATGAGGAGACTAAGCTATCACTCTGCAGATGATATGATGGTCTACTTAAAAATCCTAGAGAATCAACTAAGAAGCTAATAGAAAAAACAACTTTAGCAAAGTTGTAGGATACAAAATAAATGTACATATATCATCAGCGTTTCTATATATTTCCAACACATCACAACAGCAAGAGGTAGAAAGAGAAACACCATTTAAAGTCTCCCTAGACAATATAAAATACTTAGGAATCTATCTACCAAAACAAACACAGGAATTATACGAACACAACTACAACACACTTTCCAAACAATTAAAACTAGATCTAAACAATTGGGAAAACATTGATCACTCATGGGTAGGATGAGCTAACATAATAAAAATGACCATTCTACCCAAATTAATTTACCTATTTAGTGCCATACCTATTAAACTACCAAAAAACTTTTTTTTACTGAATTAGAAAAAACTATAACAAAGTTCATTTGGAATAACAAAAGATCAAGAATATCAAGGGAAATAATGAAAATAAACGTGAAGGAAGGGGGCCTAGCAGTACCAGATATTAAACTATACTATAAAGCAGTGGTCATCAAAACAATATGGTACTGGCTAAGAGACAGAAGGGAGGATCAGTGGAATAGACTTGGGGTAAGTGATGTCAGCAAGACAGTGTATGATAAACCCAAAGAGCCCAACTTTTGGGACATGAATCCACTATTTGACAAAAACTGTTGGGAAAATTGGAAAACAATATGGGAGAGATTAGGTTTAGATCAACATCTCACACCCTACACCAAGATAAATTCAGAATGGGTGAATGACTTGAATATAAAGAAGGAAACTCTAAGAAAATTAGGTGAATATAAAATAGTATGCCTGTCAGATCTATGAGAATGGGAAAATTTTAAAACCAAGCAAGAGTAAGAGAAAATTACAAAATGTAAAATAAATAATTTTGATTATATTAAATTTAAAAGGTTTTGCACAAGAAAAACAATGCAACCAAAATCAGAAGGGAAACAACAAACTGGGAAAAAATCTTTATAACAAAAAACTCTGTCAGGGGTCTAATTACTCAAATATACAAGGAGTTAAAGCAATTGTATAAAAAATCAAGCCATTCTCCAATTGATAAATGCGCAAGAGACATGAATAGACAATTTTCAGGTAAAGAAATCAAAACTATCAATAAGCACATGAGAAAGTATTCTAAATCTCTAATAATTAGAGAAATGCAAATCAAAACAACTCTGAGGTACCACCTCACACCTAGCAGATTGGCTAAATTGAGAGAAGGGCAGTGTAATGAATGTTGGAGGGGATGTGGCAAAATTGGGACATTATTGCATTGTTGGTGGAGTTGTGAACTGATCCAACCATTCTGGATGGCAATTTGGAACTATGCCCAAAGAGCTCTAAAGGGTAGCGTTCTGCCCTTCAATCCAGCTATAGCATTGCTAGGTTTATACCCCAAAGAGATCATAGATAAACAGACTTGTACGAAAATATTTATAGCCGCGCTATTTGTAGTGGCAAAAAACTGGAAAATGAGGGTATGTCCTTCAATTGGGGAATGGCTGAACAACATGTGGTATATGCTGGTGATGGAATAAAATAATAAAAAAGGAATAATAAACTGGAGGAATTCCATGTGAACTGGAAAGACCTCCAGGAATTGATGCAAAGTGAAAGGAGCAGAGCCAGAAGAACATTGTATACAGAGACTGATACACTGTGGTAAAATAGAATGTAATGGACTTCTGTACTGGCAGCAATGCAATGACCCAGGACAACACTGAGAGATTTATGGTAAAGAACTCTACCCACATTCAGAGGAAGAACTGCAGGAGTGGAAACACAGAAGAAAAACAACCGCTTGTACACATGGGTTGATGTAGACATGGTTGAGGATGTAGATCTGAAATGATCACACCAATGCAACTATCAATAATATGTAAATAAGTCTTGATTGATCACACATGTTAAAACCAGTGGAAATGTGCATGGGATATGGGGGTGGTGGTGAAGGGGTAAGTAAAAACAAGAATTATGTAACCATGGAAATTTTTTCTAAAAAAATAAAATATTTTAATTAAAAAAAAACAAAATACAATATAATATTAGCCCATCTTAATAAAAAAGAAAAGGAAAGGAAAGAAAAGACCAGTATCAGAAGTGCTAAAACTCTGAATGAGCTGAAGATGGCATGTGCCCACTTCTCTACTAACACAGCTGCTGTATATTATGCCTCTTCCTTGGATTATTTTACTAGCTTCCCAACTGTTTACAGTATCTCTCCTCTGTGATTCTACCTTCACTTCCCTGACCAGAATCATCTTTCAAACGCATATGCTTTACTGTGTCAAAATCCTTCAAAATGATCATTTTGCCTATAAAATACTATATAAATTTCTTATGCTGACATTTAAAACCCTCTAAAATCTAGTGGCCATCTACTTTCCAACCTTATTTTAGACAGACTGGATTCCTTGCCATTTCTCTGCTACATCTTGACCCTGTGCTTTCATTCTGGCCATCTCTGTTTTCTCAAACATTTTTTTTCACATCTTTACCTTTTTAAGCCCTTTCTTTCTTTCATGGTCTAAGTCAGTAGTCTTTTATTCCATGTACTCTTCATATATATACACATATATATCAATTCCCCCACTAATCTCACCTTTTATTATGCTTATTTATATACATTAATATATGGCAAATATGTTGTATAGTGGATAGAGTGCTGGGCCTGAAGCCAGGCAAACCTGACTTCAAATCTAGTCTTAAATACTTACTACTTGTGTGACCTTTGCCAAACCACTTAATTTCTATACATTTCAGTTTCTTCATTAGTAAAATTGGGATAAAAATAGCCCCTAGAATATTTGTGAGGATGAAATGAAATATTTGTAAAGGACTTTGTGTAGATTTTAAAGTGCTATATAAATAGCTGTTGATATTTTATTATCATCATTGTTTGCTACCTCTACTGCTATGAGAAGGAAGATGTTTACTGCCACTGCTACTGTTACTATGTGTAACTTTATTATTATAAACTTTTTAAGGACAACTGTGTCGTATTTCACCTTCATATTTATGGTGTTTACCATGGTGCCTTGCCACAAGGAAGGTACTAAAGAAATGATTTTGAATGGAATTGTTTCTAAGCTTCCCAATTTAAGAATGAAGTGAGAGGAGGAGAAAGGAGTATTAAAATTTGAGGATCTCCAAAACCATAACTTCTGTGATGTGGGAAATGTTGGGAGGTGTTGGACACTTGTGGACAGGATTTTTTTATGCAGATATGAAGAAAAGTAAGCCATTACTTGTGAAAGATTTGTGACTTCATTTATGTATAATCTTTTTCTCTCTATATGGAAATGCCTATTTTATTTTGTTTTGTAAAATTTGGAATTAAAAAAGGGGAAAAATTGAGGGTCTGAAAGTATTAAATATGACTTTGCAACATGAGGTTTTTAGGAGGATACCTGATTCCTTATTATTACCTGAGACTTTGTGTCTTTGTGTAAATCTGGAGCCTTTGCCCTGGTGGAAGAGGAGGCCTATTGGGTTTCTCCTTCAAACTCAGATCAGCTAGGCAGTTCTTATATCCTGACCTGAAATGAATGTGCCCATTTAAATTCACTTCAATTTCAATTATACCAGTAATTATTAAGCATTTCCTGTATTCTACTCATGGTGGTAGATGCTAGAACAAAGTTTAAAAATGATACCTGTTCTTGAGCTTTCACTTTTCAAGTGGGATATATAAATCAAGGAAATCAGTCAAGCAACAAGTCCTTATCTTGCCATTGGACTTTGATGACAATGGAAGAGAAAGTGAAACTGTTGACTTTGGGCAACTCTGCCTCAGTTATATCCCATTCACAGGCAAGCCAAGACATCACCCTGTCATGCCATTGGTCCTCCTCAAAAACAAAGAATGAACAACAACTTATTAGGGACCCATTATGTGTCAGTCACAGTGCTAGGTACTGTCATATATGTTTAAAGAATGATTAATCCTCCTCTCAAGATGATTACATGTAAAAAAAATGATAAATCCAAATATACATAGTTTAACATAAGATAGTTTGAAGGTGAACCCTCAAAGTTGGGGAAGGGATCAGGAAAGACTTCATGCCAAGTATGGTGATTGACTTGTATCTTAAAGGAAGCCAGAGACTCTAATGAAGCAGAGATAAGGAGGATGTGTATCCCAGACATAAAGGAAAGCCAGCACAAAAGCATGGAGTTAGAAGATGAAGTATCATATAGGAGAGACAGAAAAGGCCAGTTGGGATGCATTGAAGAATGTGAGACCAGCAGGAAAGATAGGTTGTGATCAGGTTGTGATTGATGAATCTTAAAAGCTAAACAGAGAAGTCCATATTTTATCCTAGGAGCAATAAGAAGCCATTGGAGATCATTGATCATGGGAATGACATGGTCAGATCTGGCCTTAAGAAACATTATTTTGGCAGCAATGCATAGAATAGACTGAAATGAGGAGAAACATCAGACAGGGAAAATAATTAGGAAATTGTTAAATAATCTAGGCCAGAGGTAATGAAGGACTGAATTAAAGTAGCAGCTGTGGGACTGGAGAAAAAGAGTCAGATTGAAGAAATGTTGGAATAGTAGAAATGGCAAGACTTGGCAACTAATGGATAAGTGGAATGAAGGAGGAAATAAGGCTAATGCCAAAGTTACAAAACTGAGAAACTGGAAGGATGGTGTTAGTAGCAAAGGAAGGTGAAAAAAGACTGTATTGGTGCTGCAATGAGGCAATTGAGATTGGTTAGGAAGAGAACTAAGAGATATAGTGTCAGAAACATCCAGAGAGGGAATAATATCCAAGACTAGGTGGTCAGGAGTGTGAAATGCAGCAAATTAGTTGAGACAGATGAATTTTGAGAAAAGAACATCAGACTTTGCAATTAAGAGATCATTTGCAGCTTTGGAGGGAGTAGTTTCAGTTGAGCAATAAAATTGGAAGCTGAATTGCAAAGGAGGTAACTGAGAGAAGAGAAAGAGGAGACAGAAAGTATAGACTACTTTTGAAAAAGTTTGCCTGAGAGAGAAATGTAGAAAAATAGACTTGATGGTATGATTTGATGAAAATCTATAAGAACAACAGTGACTTTGGCATGTTTGAAAGACATAGAGAAGCAATCAAGGAGAGGATGAAGATTTGAGAGAGGATGACTGACAATCTGAAGATGACAGTGGCATCAAATACATCTAGGGAAAGGCTGGTCTTGGCAAGGAAGGGTACTTCTTTCTCTGCAACAAGGGGGAAGGAGAAGGGAAAAAGAAAGAAGAGAGAGAGGCAGAGAGACAAAGAGACAGAGACACACACAGACAGAGACAGAGACAGAGACAGAGACAGAGACAGAGAGAGAACATGAAAAGATTCTGAAATGAAGAGAATCAAAGAAGAGAGATCTCACATCAAATTCCTTTATTTTTTTCAGGAAAGTAAGCAGCAAGGTCAGTTAAGGAAGGGTTTTGCATTGCTGCTATGAAGGTCCAGTTGAGACTTGATAACTTTAAATTTGTAATATACCCAGTCAGCATACTTATAAGATTTCCTGCAGCTGTGTTCAGCCTTTTATGAATATTAGTGGAGTAGGCAGATGGAGGGGGGCACAATCCAGAGCTAAAGTTTGGTAAAAGTAGAATGATGATAGATCAAGGGATCAATGGATTCAAGAACAGAATATAGAATGGAATTGGCCCACTTTAGTGTTGAGGTTGGAAAGGGAGCTAAGTAACATCAGGAGTAATAAACTGAGAAAGTACTGAAGAGCAAATGATTAAAAGTCTTAATAAGGACAAAGAAAAGGTTGAGAAGTAAGGTACAGGGAGAGGCAGAATGATGGAAGGTTATGGTCAGAGTAATGCCATAGACAGAGAATATAGATAAAGCACAGGTAAGGAAAGTGGGGCAAAAACATATCAAACAAAGAGGTCCAGGGCAGTGTGATGTGGCAGAGCACTGTCTATGGGAGGTTAGTGCAGAGGTGCAATCAACCCTGCAAAAGGCTAACTGCAGAATTTCTGGTTAAGAGGGTTTAGAACCCTGACTAAGGGCAATTGATCCCGGAGGCTTGATTGCACCTCTGCACTACAAAATATATATATAGCAAATATCAGAAAAAGAAGTCTTTATGGAGGACTAGTTTCTTTTGAAGGTTTAGCTTTTCAATGACTTGTTTCCATTTCCCCTAAGATGAAAACAATTCAGAGAAGATCATCACTTGATTTTTATCAGCCTTTGAAGGAAAAGAGGGAGTGAGACCATTTGGTTGTTTATTGTCCAAATCATATGCAATTTCAGAGTTAACTTAGCCTTCAAATGCCACTATTCATTTGAAATTTCAGCATGTGTCTTGGCTTCATGGGTTGGCTCTAGATTTGATATTACCAATCCCTTCCTGGCTGCTTCTTTGGAAAATCCTATGTTAGATTAATTTCATTTTTATATTTTGCAAATCTAATATGTAGTTCTTCCCTCCTTCAAAGCCAAAGTTTTTGCTGAGTATAATGCTACAGGGCTAAGTGTACAGAGAAGAAAGTTGTATGACAATGATAAAAGGAAGCATACAGAAATTTGTGTGCAATGTGATATGTAGAACATGAGTTTGAGAATGGAGATGTAATCCTAGAACTGACACTGTTGCATGGAGGGATGGGGAGGCTATATTTGCATTATCTTTTTTTATAAGTTCATTTTTCTTTTGTCCTTTACATGGACACATTTACCAGCATTTAAAAACATCCAGAAAACCAATTTGGTCACAATGTACCTCTCTCAGTCATGCAATACACTTTAGCTTAACAAGCTAGGACCCAAGAATAATTTAACTGGGCCTCTATCTAACCTGCAGTAATGATTAAAGAGGTATCATTAAAGTAGGTTAATCTCAGTCTTTACTTTTGCAGAATTCAGTGGGAATCATCATTTCAGCTCTTATGAAAAAGTCAGAAAATAAGTAGAGACATTTTACCAGATTAAAAAAAAAAAAGAAAAATTAACATATAGCTATTAAAATATGGCAACTCCCCAAAAAAGGATCCCTTTCAACTTATGGATATCCATCAATTCAGTTGAATGATGATGGGGGGTAGAGGTGGGGAGGAAGGTCATGGGTCTGGTTCCTGTGCAAGACATTTACTTTTAAGTCTCTTTTGTGGCCACAGACGGTATCTCTAACTCCAGTCTGCAAATATTTTCTATTGACAAAGTGGAGCAGTGAAAATTCATTGCCACTAGTAGAAAATAAAATAAACCAAGTCTACTATGGTGGAGTGGTAGCATTATTTAGGTATGTATTCTGTACCTGTGTGTGTGTGTGTGTGTGTGTGTGTGTTCATTCTAATATACCTAGAGAGGCAGTAGAGTGGGAAAATTGCTAACCTTGGAGTTAGACTTCAGTTTGAATCCTCTGATGCCTATCACCTGTTTGCCCTTAGGCAAATTATTTAACCTTTCTGAGCCACAGTTTCCTTAACTGTAAAATGGGGATAATATCTATAACACTTACCTCATAAGGCTTTTAGGAAGATCAAAGGAGATACTCAGACACTTAAAGCAGCAGACCTAGTTTTGATCTCCACTGAGAGAATATAGAGAATCCCATAATGAGGCTAGAGAAAAACAACAGTCATTAAAGAGATGTGAAGCAGGTCTTACAAAAAATTTTTAAAGCATTAGTGTTTAGTCAATCTCCAAATCTTAGTCAGAAGGGACCTCAGAATCTGTCTCGTCCAACTGGTTCCTAAACAAGAATCCTGTCTGCCTGGTACCTGTCAGAGGCCAGTCCTACAAGGCAACTCATTCCCCCTTTGGATAACTACAATTATCACAAGGTTTCTTCATTACATCAAGCCTAAAAATGCTTATTTATACCTTCTATTAACTGCTCCAGTTCTAGGAGAAACACAGAAAAAGTCCAATACTTTTCCCCTTCCAGTACCTGGGAAAATATCATTCTCCCTACTAAAGCCCTCTCTTCTCTAAGCTGAACATCCCCACTTCCTATGACCCAAACCTTCTGATTTACCATCCTGATTACCTTCCTCAGGGCATAGTTCCACTTATCAATAATTGTTCTGAAATGTGATGACCAGATGTGGTCAGACCAAAGCAAAGCATGTCCTTTACTGTACTGGAGCAGTTCTTAAGTGCTTGTAGCATCTAAACCCCAGAAGAAAGGCTCTTCAGGAGGAAATGACAAACTACTCCAGTATCTGCCAAGAGAACCCCAAATGGGGTAACAGAGTCAAACATGACTGAAACAACTAAACAACAAATTTGAGACAAGATTTTTTAAATTGCTGTTAGGAGGTAAACACATAGAAAGATAAGTGGCCATACCAGGCAGTGTGTACAAAATGCCAAATGCATGGTATATATGGGTAAATGATGGAGCCTGTCTCTAGAATAGCTTTCTGCTTTTGTTTGCATCCTCTTCATTCACTGGGACTAACCCCCCAGAACATGGAATTCCCCAGCACTTGTTAGTTACTCCATTGGTTCTTGGTTTACCAACCAAGGTTGGCTCCCTCCTCTTCCTTGGTTACTGGATTATAGTCCTGTGCCCAGCTGCTTATTTCCTATTTTATCAGATCATTAGGTGGCTTAGAGGAATAGCAGTTTCAAAATGCTAAAATATGTTTCTTTTCCCTTTAAGTCCCTTTCAGAATCACTCACCTCTTAGAGATTTAAGAGGGATCTTCATCCTCAGAAGGAAATACTGCATCGTGATGTTTTTCACCTTTCCTTGGACATCTTAGCTGTGTCTAATTTTTTCCTTTACTCTTTCTAGTTGGAAGTTGACAGATATGAATGTTCTCTTCCTCAGCCCCTCCTGATTATATTCTTTCTCCAATTTCTCTTTTATTCCTCTTGGGGAAGCTGCCTTTGTATCTTTGTGTGGAACAAAGAGAAACCTTTCATTTAAATTTTGTATGCCTTGCTTAAAAAAAAAACAGCAAAAAACCCCCAAAACTAGAAAGTTCTTAAGCCATTCCTTACCGTGCTTTTCAACCTTCTGGTAGAGTAGGAGAACATAAAAAACCCATAATTTTGGCTTTCTTTACTGGTACTTTTGATTTTCTCACCACTTTCATTTCTGAATATACCTGTTTCAGCCTAGCAAGCCATTCCTCCAATCAATTAATCATCAAGCATTTAGTAACATGTGTCATCAGATCCTATGCTAGGTGCTAGAGAGAAAAAGGCAAAAATAAAACAGTCCAAATTCTCAAGTAGTTCAATATGACCAATCAACATACTGAACATGTTTGACAGTATATATAGCTCTCCACACCTGTAAGTTTACTTCTGTAAAGAAGGGAAGGAGACAACAAATTTGGTAATTATAGTTACACAATGGGGGCAGTAAGGTGGCTTAGTAGATGGTGAGCCATGTCTGGAAAAAGGAGGTCTTAGATTCAAATCCAACCTCAGTCAGACATGACCTAACTGTGAAACTGTGGGCAAGTCACTTAACTCCAATTGCCTAGCCCTTATGACTCTTCTGCCTTATAACTGATACTTAGTATTGATTCTAAGACAGAAGGTAAGGATTTGCAAAAATTAATAATAACTATACAAGACCATTATTAATTTGCTTTTTTCTTTCTATTGATATTGTTATAGTTAATATGTTTATTGTTTTCTTGGTTTTGCCTCCTACTTCACTCAGCTTCTGTGAGTTCTTCATAGCCACCTTTTATTAAGGCATGGTCCTATTCCATTATATATACATATTCATGTATATGTATATATATATATATATATATATACATATATATATATTTAAAACTCTTACCTTCCATCTTGGAGTCAATACTGTGAATTGGCTCTAAGGCAGAAGAGTGGTAAGGGCTAGGCAATAGGGGTTAAGTGACTTGCCCAGGGTCACACAGCTGGGAAGTGTCTGAGGCCAGATTTGAGCCTAGGACCTCCTGTCTCTAGGCTTGCATTATATTTTTGATTCATGATCTTTTCTAATATTTTGTTTAACCATTCCACTTCTTTGTATCCAGAAGATGCATTTTTTAACGTGGAAATTAGTTTTAGGAAGACTGCCTCTCAAATATCTTATTTGGAGAAGAGTGATAGGAATGCAATAAATGCTGTCTTAGAAGATAATAGTCTTGATAGCTATTTAAATTACATGACTACATTGACGTTCCGTCCTGCCAAGATGAATGCCTTGGGGAGCAGCAAGAAGACTAGACTGGGCTTTGAGAAACTTGGATTTCATGCCCAAATGACTTAGTAACTTAGGCTAGTTTCCTTGGATCTGTTTCTTCATTTCTAAACTAGGTAATGTTAGAATAACATCATAAGAACACTGGACATTCTGCTTACTTCCTATTGTTTTATATCATTAGGAGGTAATAGAGGAAAAGCAACTTCAAATGCCATAATGTTTATTTCCCTGAGTCCTTTTTAGATCAATGGTCTCTTATGTATTTAAATATAGTCTCAGAGGGAATGAAAAAAGAACTCTTCCCTTCTGCTTTAGAATTAACATTAATTATTGGTTCCGAGGCAGAAGAACAATAAGATTTGGGCAATTGGGGTCAAGTGACTTATCCACGGTCACATAGGTAGGAAGTGTTTGAGGGCAAATTTGAACTCAGGACCTCCTGTCTTTGGACTTGACTCTCCATCCATTGGGTCACCTAGCTATTACTCAGAAGGAAATTCTTAATGATGCCATTCATCTTTCCCTGGGCATTCTAGCTGTGCCTGATTTTTCCTTTATCCCTTCTAGTTGGATTCTAGTCCAATCTGCCACTATATGTGACCTTCAATAAGGAGTTTTCCTATTCCTGGGCCTCAGTTTCTTCCTCTGTAACATGAGGGAATTGAGGCTTACTATGTTGGAGATAATTTCTAAGATCTCTTCCAGTCCCACCAATTCTATAATTCTGTGAGGTAACAACTTTTGAGGTACAAGTGAAGGGAGGTAGGATTGGGAAGACTGCTACAGATTAATAACAGAGCTCAGTTACCGTGAAATGCCTTTGGACTCTTGGGAAGAAAATATATAAATGTATTCACTTGTTTTCTAACCAAATACACAATTTAATTATCTTTGTCCCTTGAACTGAAGGGAGAAAAGATGTCATTTGCCAGAGGGGGACAAAAAGTCCCATGTTCCAAGGTAGTTTTGTTTTCTGGATATCCTTTTCTTTAGGGGTTGTCATGGAAAAGGGACTAAATAAAGTCTGACTAGCAGATGAGAGGCACAAATATGGATGTGAGAAACACCTAAAAGTCATTTAAGAAACTCGAGTTTAGAGTCACATAAAAAAGATTCAAGATTTTGAGCCCATTTTGATGAAGGCTTAATATGAGAAAATGAAAACAGGTGAGATCCAGGGCAGGAGCTGAAAAGCTAAGTGGATCACCTCCCCCAAAGGGACTCTGGAGGTCCAGTCTGGAGAAGGATGCAAGCAGTGACAAAGCAGATGGCAAGAGACCTGGATGTGGGAGGGTAGACGGTTGGATGAATATGAGTCAGCAGTGAGCTATGGCAGTCAAATGAGCTGCACTTCAGTTTCATGCCAAGATGAAAATATGATTGGCAGTTAGGTTGTGCTGGGCCCAGAGTCAAGAAACCCAAATTCCATCTTGGCTCCAAATATTTTATATTGACTGTGTGATGCCTGGTAAGTCACTTAAACACTTTTTGCCTCAGTTTCCTCAACACTAAAATGGGGATGGTAACTATCTACCTTGTAGGGGTGTTGTGAGGATCAAATGAGATAATATTTGCAAAGTGCTTAACCCAGTACCTGACATGTAGTAAGTGCTTAATAAATGCTCATTCCTTTCAAGAAGAAATAAAATGTATAGAATGGAGGTGGTGTTGGCTTTGCGCTGCTCTTCCTTGGGCAGATTACATCTGGAAGAGGGTGTCTTGATGCCACGTTTTAGGGAAGGATATTGAAGACCTAGAGCACCTCTTGAGTCTATGACCAAGATGAGACTTGGAATTATGTCACAGAAGACTGGTTGAAGGAACTGAACCTACTTAGCTAGGAGATGAAAAGACTTAGAGAAGTCCTGATTACTGTCTTCAAATCATTATCATCATGTAGATTATTCATGATTTGCTTGACTTTCAAGGACAAAATGAGAGCCTTTAAGTTCTAATTACAGAAAGATAGTTTTCAGCTCAAAAATGTAAGTGCATGTGAGGTGAGGAGAGACTTTCTTATTGTTTAGAATGGCAGAATAGTGTAGTTGGCAGAATACCTATTTCCGAGTCAAAAATACCCAGTTTCAAATCCTGCCTCTGACAAAACTGACTATATGGTCCTGGACAGATCCCAGGAACTCATAGCACCCCCCAGGCAAAACTTGAAGACTGTAAGTTTTGGAACATTTTAAAATCCACGTTTGTAGAAAAAGTTTTCTGACCAAGGGATTCTTTATCTCCAGTGAAATAATGGATAGAGATGGAGAATAAGAAACTAGAGCTTTATAAAAAAAAAAAAAAGAACTTCCTAGAGAAGTAATTATTTCCCTATTACTGAGATCTCCAGGCAGAGGATGGGTGGCCACTTATTGGGGATGTTATGGAGCAATTTGAAGGCCTGTGAGGTCCCTCTAGCTCTGAGATTCTATGTTATGGTGATGCTAGAATAAAGTGAATGTGGTTATGGCACAGAAATAGCACCAGGTGTACATCCTGAGGAAGCCAAGCTACCAGTCTCCAGATAGAATGGTGAACACTTTTTGTGAGCATAGGAACCCCCAGATTGCCTCCTTCCCTGCCGCCAGCTTTACTGGCACTATCACCTACCTTTCAGTGTCAGAGCCCAGTGAGAGCTACAAGCAGGAATCCTTTCTGATGTCTTTTGTTTTTAAACCCTTACTTTCTGTCTTAGAATTGAAACTAAGAATCAATTCCAAGATAGACAAGCAATAAGGGCTAAGAAATTAGGGTTAAGTAACTTGCCCAGAGTCACACAACTAGGAGGTATCCGAGGCCAGATTCAAACCCAAGGACCTCCTGTCTGCTGGCCTGGCTATTTATCTACTGAGCCACCTCGCTGCCTCTTCTGATGTCTTTTGAAGACAGTCTGATACTTTTAATAAATGAATTTTTATTTTATTTTTTTGCTTTTATATCACCCAAATCTTCCCGTTTTCTTTAGAGAGCCATCCCATCCCTTATAACAGAACACTTCCAATGACATTTTAATTTAGGTAAGTATCGAGTCTGTAACTAACCATAGTCATAGTTTACTCACAATACCTCAAGTGAGCCTTACAGTTATTCCTACTTCACAAGTGTCTTTTGGGGGACCCATATCCTGTCGTTGAACAGTAAAGGGACCAAAGTCTCAGTAGCCTATTTCCTGAAACCAGGGAGTGCTTTGAATAGATTTAAAAAGCCAGCATGAAACATGGCAAAGATGTTGCTGAAAACGTGAGATTACTATTATTTAGTCCCAGTAGGGGACCCTCCCCTGGATCTGGGGATGGATTTTTTCCTGCTGGCAGATGTAATTTAAAAAGCCCAGTTGCCCACATACTTCCCCTTGTATGCATGCTCTTTTCTATCCCAGCAAAGGAAGTTAAAGCATTACCTGGCAAGTTCATCAAAGAGTCTTTTAACTTAAGGAAATTTTATTGTCCATAGGTAAAGATTTATGCAGCAGCCTCTGAATCTCTGAGCTCTCAAGTTCTGAAGGGCCTTTTCTGCAGAATAACTTCCTCCACTGTCCCCATTCTATTTCCTAAAGACACTATCATCCTGCCTGTTTTCTCTCTACCCTTTAGAAAAGTGCAGTGAATTGACTCAAAAGCTTGAAAGAATCTTGAGGGACCAAGTGCAGGGTGGATTCTTTCAGGATGCATACCGTCCCCAGAAAACCCCTTCTGCCTCCCTGTCTTTGTGTATCAGCACTTGGTTTTACCCTTGCCCCTTCCTCTCACCTTTTTCACACCCTACCAGATCCTTCAAGGGGCTTGCTTAGACCTCAGATCTTTCAGGCTGCCTCCTCTCACTGTTTTCTCTTGCCACCTGGTAAGAATACTCTTATCCAGTTTTGCTGACTGGGATGATAAAAATGAATAAGAATATATCCCCTGACTGACCCGCAATTCCTACAAGTAATCACTCCTTTGGGATGAAGGGGCTGTCTTCAGAAGGATCCTGCTTATGCACAGTTACATTATCTGGCAGGTATCAGGCCATACGCATTACTGGAACAGGTTCTTTCATTAAATTTTGCAGCCATAATCTACCAGTGAGCCGCACTGCTAGGGAATAAATGAATTAGCTGAGCGCAAAGTTTGGTTGGGTTGGAGGAGGGCCAGAAAAGTTGAAAGGGAGAGAAGGAGATGCCCAAGGGGTTCTTTTTTGTGGCAGAAGGAAACAAGAGAGGCACTGGGTATCTGGCAGGGGTGCTGGGCAAGGAGGAAAAGGATGCTATTAGAGGATACAAGGCATGTTAGAGATAAATGTAAGCTTCATGGTTTTCCCTAGGTTGGTTCTGCTAGGAGGAGGGTACAAGGGAACAGTTTATAAGTTTTGGAGAAAAAAAAACAACAAACAAACATTTTACAGGAAAAATTTGTTTCTGAGTATTGTTCCTGCCTGGGACAGGATTTTTAAGATACCAGCATCAAAACTGTCCCTAGAATAAGTTGATAAAAATAAAAGAAGCACAGCTCATTGCAGTTACTAGTCTATATTTTTGCACATAAAGGGCAACAGGAGGGGGCAGCTCAGTGGATGGAGAGCCAAGCTCAGAGATAGGAGGTCCTGGGTTCAAATATGGCTTTAGACAATTCCTAACTGGGTGATCCTGGGCATGTCACTTCACCCCCATTACCTAGCCCTTAGCGCTCTTCTGTCTTAGAACCAATACACAGTATTGATTCTAAGATGGAAGGTAAGGGTTTTAAAAAAGGTGGGGAGGCAGCAGGAATCTGAGGTGCTAAGTTGGCACCTTCATCTGCTCAGGCAAGCTGTATAACCTCTGTCCTTCAGTTTTTTGTTATTCAGTCATTTTTTTTCAGTCGTATCTGGCTCTTCCTGACCCCATTTGGAGTATTCTTGGCAGAGATACTGGAACAGTTTGTCATTACCTTCTCTGGCTCATTTTTCAGACGAGGAAACAAAGGCAGAGTTAATTATCTTGTACTTAACTTGCACCAGGATCACAAAGCAAGTAAGTGTCAGAGGTCAGATTTGAACTCAGAAAGATGAGTCTTCCTGCCTCCAGGCTCAGCACTCTAGCCACTGTGCCAGCCAACTGCCCACACTTTCCTCCTCTATAAAATGAAAGTTAAAACTTTACTCCTTTGTTGAGTTGTGAAAAAAAAATGAAGGAGGTAGCATTGAAATAGGATGTGGGAGTTGGAACCCAGAAGACCAAGATTCCAATCTTTCCCCCTCTATTTCACAGTTTATGTGACTTTGGTCAATTCACTTAAATTCCCTCAACCTCAATTTCCCCATCTTTAAAGTGGGAATAACACTGCAGGTATCTATCTATTTATCTGAAAGGGTTGTAGAGAATCTTAAAAGAGATGGTGGGGGCAGCTAGATGACTCAGTGGATAGAGAGCCAGGCTTAGAGACAGAAGGTCCTGGGTTCAAATGTGGTCTCACATATTTCTTAGCTGTATGACTCTGGTCAAGTCACGTTAACTCCCATTGCCCAACCCTTACTGTTCATCTGCCTTAAAACCAAGAGTTAGTGTCAAATCTAAGATGGAAGGTAACAATTTAAAAAAAAGAGATAGTGGATATATATTTTTAAAAAGTTAATACAAAATGATTTTAAGTGACTTGAGAAGAAAATAGATTGAGATAGATGTGAAATAGCTGACATTTTTTACCACTTTGAGGTTTGTACATGCCTATCTGTGGAAGGACTTTGGGTGCTGTGGACTTAAAAGAATTAGGGGACCTTCTATTACATCCTGTTGCTTCTATAAAGGCCTTGAGGTCCTGGTGAATCTGACCCGAGGCGCCAAACATATTTATTTTTAAAATTACCCAAATTCGTACTGTTCTACTCTGTTGCTTTAAATCAGGCATTAGTGGAAAGACAAAGTGAAAGACAACTGGTTGCAAGGCATACCTCTTGCTACAATGGAGAATCCCCCTTTTTTCCTATTATTAGGTATGCATTGTATATTGTATATGAATTATTGTATATTATATATATGTGTGTATATATATATATATTAGGTATACGCTGTAAAGCCAAGTTCCTTTGACTCTTTGGGAAAACAAAGTGCTTGGCATTGCCCACTGTCGAATCCTGGCTTCCTCCAAGTCCCAGCTGAAGTCTCAGCTGCTACTGGAAGCCTTTCTCAGTTCTCTTAATTCTAGTGCCTTCCCTTTGTGGATTATTTCCCAAGTATTCTGTAGATGGCTTGTTTGTACGTATTTCTTTGCATGTTGTCTCCCCATTAGATTATAAGCTCCTTGAGGGCAGAAACTGGTTTTTGCCTTGGTATCCCCAGGATTTGATACAGTGCCTAGGACACAGTAGAAACTTAATAATTGCTGATTGCCTACCTGACTGCTTTGGAAAGAGGACTGACGTGTTTGGTTTTCTAGGGAGATGTGCATCCAACAAGATGGGAGAGTCCACCTCACCGTGGTTTACTTTGGGAAGGAACAAATGAGTGAAGTCAAAGGAATCCTGGAGAACACTTCCAAGTGAGTATCGCCTGAGAACCTCGCTCTCAAAACCACTGGCTGCAGAGAGTAACTTCACTGGGATTGGCTTTTCCTTATCGGGGAGAAAGGGGTGTATTTAGCCTGCTGAGCAGCTGGAAGGGAGGAGGGAGATGCGAGGAGGAGGATTCTGCCTCCTTCTTCCCCTTGAGACCACCCTGCCTGACAGCAGTCCTAATTGTGTTGAGTTGACACATTTGACAGATGTGAGCGAGTCCCTGGAGCAGCTGGGTTGGGAAGCTTCGGCTTCTTTGGGCTTCTGCATGACTGAATATAATCATTCTTTTTAGCACTAAAGATTTTGGAGGTTTGCATGTGCAGAGTGGGAATTAGAAAGAACATAGCTCTGTAATTAGTTCTGTCTCAGTCACAGCTAGGAAAGTTAAGAGGGATGTGCCCGGTCAGATCTCCCTGCTCTTGGCGAAGGGATGCAGTCCCTTGACATTCGCTCATTTTGCATTTTGAGAGACAGAAGAGAAACCAAAAAGGGTCAGCTGAGAATCCCAACTTCAATCTACCAGGCAGGATGGAAGGCATTTTAAGCAAGGGCTTGTCATGGACCATCATAGTTTTATGTAGTAGCTGATATATTAGCCATCAGAAAAAGGTGTATGTCGTTTTGTTAAGTTGGTTTTAGTCATATCTGACTCTTTGTGATTCCATTTTGGGTTTTCTTGGTCAAGATACTAAGCTGGTTTGCCATTTCCTTTTCCAGCTCATTTTACAGTTGTTGAAACTGAGACAAACAGGATTATGTGAGTTGTCTGAGATCACATTCGAACTCAGATCTTTGTGACTTCAGGGCTAGTGGTTTCTACTGTACTCTCTAGCTACCTCTAGCTGTCCTCTGCCCTAGAAAGTCTCAAAAGACTTTGAAGGGTCTAGTTAATGATAGGGAACATTCTTTATTTTCCCCATGGCTCTTAGGAATAATAATAATAATAATAACAGTAATAATAAGAGTATTAACAGTTATAGCCAGCATTATAGAATGATTTAAGGTTTGCAAAGTGTTGCGCAAATATTAATTCATATGATCTTCACAACAACCCTGCGAGGTAGGTGCTATTTTTATTATCCTCTTCTGTTCTTCCTGACTCTAAGTCCACTATTCTATCCTTGACTTAGGATTCAAATCTAGACTCTTTGGTTTACTAGCATGGTAACCTTTCTCAATTTCTTCTCTTGTCTCCTCCATAAAAGGAGAGAGGGTTGGACTGGATGATCTCTAAAGTTTCCTTCTAGCTCTAAATCATGATATCTAGCTAGCCCTTATATAGCACTGAAAGGTTTAGAGTAATTTCTGTATCATCTCCTTTGGTCCTTGCAATAATCCTGTGAACTAGATGCTATTATTTAACTCCATTTTACAAATGAGGATACTGACACTCAGGTGAAGTGACTTGCCAACCATCATGCAGTTAATAAGTGTCTGAGGCAAGATTTAGTTTCAAATCCTTTTGACTCCAAGTCCTATTCTCTATCCTCTGGGCCACTGAAGTACCTCTAAATCCTGCAACTTCCATAGCTCCCCCTCATAAGCTTATCTTTTCTCTTCCTTACTTGCCCTCTCAACTGTAACATCCTTTTTAGTTCCTTCTCAACAACCAAGCTAAATAATAGAAATTAGAGAAGCCACTTGATTATAGAAGATGGTAGTAGTGTGAGCATTCATTAAATACCTATGATATGCCAGGAAATATGCTGCTTTCAGAATAAAAGAAAGGCAAAAACTGCCTCTTTCCTGTAGGAGCTCACCTTCTAACAGGAAGCAACTATGTACAAATTAGATATAGAGAGGGAAACTTAAGGGGGGAACAGAAGAAGCTTTTTGCAGAAGATGGGATTTTAGTTGAGACTTAAAGGAAATCACAGAAGTCAGGAGTTAGAGACAAGGAGAAAGAACATTCTAGCATGGAAGCCAGTGAAAATTCATGGTCCAGAGATGGAGTTTTCTGTGTAAGTGATGACAAGGGAACCAGCGTCAGTTAATCTAAAGTGTATATTGGGAGAATTAACATAAAATAAGACTGATAAGGTAAGGTGGGACCAGGACATGAAAGGCTTTAAAAGCCCCAAAGAGCTGGCTGCAGATACATCCTAGCTGTGTGACCTTAGGCAAATCTCTTAACCCCCATTGCTTAGTCCTTACTGTTCTTTTGCCTTGGAACCAATATACATTATTGATTCAAAGACAGAAGGTAAGGTTTTTTTTTGTGTTCTGTTTTTTAATAAGCCAAGGAGAGGATTTCATAGTTGTTCCAGGAGGTAATAGGGAGCCAATGGAGTTTATTGAGAAGGGAAGGTTGTCTGTGATCTGGTTAGATCTGTGCTTTAGGAATATAACTTCCTAAAAGTGGAGATAGTAGATAGACTGGAGTGGAGAGTGACATGAGGCAGCAGAAACAGACTATTTTAATCATCTGGGTATGAGGTGATGAGGGTCTGAACCAGAATGGTGGCACTATCAGAGTGGAGAAAGGTTGTACATGCTAGATGGTGGGAAGGTAGAATCCACAGGCTTTGGCAACTGGTTGGATATGGTGGGGGACTGGTGAGTTTGTGAGCCTGGGTGATTGGAAGGATGGTGGTGCCCTGTGCAGAACGTTTGGGGGTAAAAATAAGTTCAGTTTTGGAAATATTGAACTTAAGATGTCTGTAGGATGTCCAGTTTGAGATGTCTAATAGGGATTTGCTTATATGAGACTAGATATCGGGAGAGAATTAGGGCTGGATAAAAAGATCTGAGAATAATGTGCATGGAGATTCAACCCATGTGAGCCGATGTGCAATTATATGGAGGAAAAAAAAAAGAGAGAAGAAAGCTCAGGAGAGAGTGTGGGGCAACACCTAGGTTCAGGACAGTGATGGGCAAACTACGGCCCGCGGGCCAGATGCTGCCCTTGAAATGTTCTATCTGGCCCTGCAACATTATTCCTAATCTGACGAATACAATGAGTAGGATACAATGCAATGAAACTTCGAAAGAGTTGCTTCAGAAACAGACTGATGGATGAGCATTTCCTTTCCTTTTGCCCCCTCTTTAAAAAGTTTGCTCATCACTAGTTTAGGAGATATAACCTGGTTGAAGATGCAGCAAAGGAGACTGGAAAGGATTGGTCAAAAGGGCATAAAGAGAACCAAGGGAGAGCCATGTCATGAAGACTTAGAGAGAAGGGAAGAAAGCACTTAAGTGCCTATTATATGTCTTAGCATTATAAAGTGCTAAGTACTTTATAAATATGATCTCATTTGATCTTCACAACTCTGTGAGGTAGCTGATATGATCCTCATTTTATAGTTGAGAAAACTGATGCAAACAAGTTAAATGACTTGCCCAGGGTCACATAACCAATAGCTGTGTGGTGTTGGATTTGAATTCAGATCTTCCTTATTTACTTCCTTACTTCCTTACTCAACACTACCCATTTAAGATTGAGAGTGTCAGAGGCTGCAGAGAGGTGAATAAGGGAGAGGACTGAAAAAAAAGGCTATTAGCTTTGTCAGTTGAGATCACTGGTCACTTTAGAAAAAATAGTAGCAGTTGAATGATGAGATTGATGAAACCAGACTACTATTAATAGAAGAGTGAGAAGAAAGAAAGTGGAGGCATTGATTGTATATGATTTTCTCCAAGAGTTTAGTTACAAATGGTAGGTGAGATGTAGAATGATAGCTAATAGGGATGGATAGATCAAATAAAGGCTTTTAAGGTTGAGAGAAGCAGTATGGAGACAATTGAAGATTAGAGAAGGTTGGCGATAATAGAAAGGACAATATAATAGAGAAAAATGAAAGGAATGTAATTAAGGATATCTTAAGAATTATCAAAAGTTTATCTTGGCAAGGAGAATTTTCATATGAGACAGGAGTGAAAAAAGAATTAGTAGGAGAAGGAATCTTAGTGATGTGAGGGGAGGAGGAGAGGAGGGGGCATCCTGGGCTAAGTTCTCACCTCAGATATGATAGAAAAAGAGGAAATGAAGCAGAAAGCCATTGGGGTATGCCTTAAATATTCTGTAATCTGGGTGTATCCACAGTTTTCCTAAACATCTTGATCAGATGACCAATATAGCAGGTATTTCCAATGAAGGAAAACAAAGGATGATATTATGTTCCCCAGGAAGCCCTTTTCAGGGATGCTCATCCTTTGGTGTCTACGGCACTCAACTCTCACCTCTGGCTCCAAGAAACTGTAGCATAAACAGCAACCACACTCTGGTAAAACAATTTTGGCAGTTGAGCTCAACCAGGTTGTGAGTAAACAACAGGATGAGCCTCAAATCCGTAAATGATCTATTCTGAGCATGAGAAGCCTTCCCCTGGCAGAATGGGCAAATGAAAATAATTTCTTCTGAAGGCAGCTGAAAAAGGTGCTGTGGAATGCTTAAAGCTTGGCCAGACATTGAAGGCAGCAAGGGCCTCCACTGTATCCTGGGACATTGCCCAGACATCTTGACTTTTGTCTTGCCACTTAACTTGGATAATTCTGGAAGAGAGAGTGAGTTCTGGTGACTTTGTGCAACTCTGCCTCACTTAAATCGAACTCAATTAAATCCAAGCCAAGACGTCATCTTATGATGTCATTGGACTTTTCTAAAAGCTTAGAATTAAATGAAAAAAAATATGAAGGAAGTTGTCTTATCTATATTGGATCACAAACTGTATTATAAAGCAGAAACCATCAAAACAATCTGGTCCTGGATAAGAAGTAGAGTAGTGGATCGATTAAATAGATTAGGCACTCAACATCTTAGTAAGTGATCGTAGTAATGTTTGACAAACCAAAAGACCTAAGCTTTTGGAAAAACAACTCACTATTTGACAAAAACTACTGAGAAAACAGTATGGCAGAAACTAGGCACAGACCAACATCTCACACTGTATACCAAAGTAAAGTCAAAATGGATACATGATTTAGAAATAAAGGGTGAAACCATAAATTAGAGGAGCATAGAATAATTTACCTGTCAGGTCTGTGGATAATGGAAGAAGCTATATCCAAATGATATATGGAGAACATTTTAATATATGAAGTAGATAATTATAACTATATTAAATTTAAAAGGTTTTGCACAAACAAAACCAATGCTACAAGATTAGAAAGGAAACAACAAACTGCAAGGGGGAGGGGGAATTTTTAGCAATTTCTCTGATAAAGGTGTTGTTTCTCAAATATGTAGAGAAGTGGGTCAAATTTATAAGAATACAATGCATTCCCCAATTGCAAGAGGTCAAAGGATATTAACAGGCTATTCTCAGATGAAGAAATTTAAAATTAACTTTAGTCATATGAAAAAACAGTACAAATCACCATTAACTTAGAGAAATGTAAATTAAAACAATTCTGAGATCCTGCCTCATACTCTCAGACATGTTAACATGACAATGGAAATGGATAAATGGAAATGGAAAAATGGAAAAATGAAAAAAATGGAAAATAATAAATGTTGGAGGGGATGTGGAAAACTTGGGACACTAATATACTGTTGGTAGAGCTGTGAACTGATACAACTATTTTGGATAGCAATTTGGAACAGTACCCAAAGAGCCATAAAATTATGCATACTCCTTTGACCCAGCAATGCCATTATTAAGTCTGTATCCCAAAGAGATCAAAGATGGGGGAAAATAATTGCACAGAAATATTTATAGCAGATCTTCTCATGGTACCCTAGAACTGAAAATTGAAACAATGTCCATGAATTGGAGAATTGCTAAACAAGTTGTAGTATATGAGTATAGTGGAATACTATCATGCCATAAGAAAATACAAACAAGATGATCACAAAAAAACCCTGGTAAGGTATATGCAAAGTGATGCAAAGTAAAGTGAAAAAACCAGGAGAACACTGTACACAGTAATATCAATAAATTAAAAATGATCAACTATGAATGACTTAAGCATTATTAGCAAGGATCCAGGACAGTTTCAAGGGACTCGATAAAAAAGGCTATCCACTACTATAGAAAGAATTGATGAAATTTGAATGCAAATGGAAGCATGCCAGTCTTCATTTAATTTTCTCCATGAATTTTTCTCTAGTGTAAATGATATATGTCTTCTTTCACAACATGATGAACATGGAAATATGTTTTGCATAATAACACATGTATAGCTTAAATCATATTACCTACCATCTTGGGGAAGGGAGATGGTTGGGAGGAAGAGAGAACCTAGATCACAAAATGTCAGAAAAATATTATTGAAAATTATGCTGAGATGTAATCTGGAAAAAATTCAGAAATAAAAAAACCCAAGGATGAATAGCAACAGCAATAATAGAATGACTATAAAGAGAATAAATTTAATTAAACATATGGTGGTAAAAGAGGGAGGGCACTAGCAGTTGTGGAAATCAGGAAATATTTCATGGAGAAAGGGATCTGTATGAGCAAGGAATTCTATGAGGCAAAGGTAAGGCGAGAAGAAACTTCAGACTCTCACATGGACAGTGATGCTTTCTGTTTCCTTATTACTTTTACTGTCTTGAATAAATATCTTACTGCTTCATTGCTGTTCTCAGCCTGCATCTCATAGTATATTGAAGTACTGAATTACCTGGGACTTGAATTAACATAAGACCTTCCTGGATTTATTTGGATAGAGGCAAAAATAATCCATAGAAGTGATTAATTAATGAGAAGCCTGCTGAATGTAGACTGCATAACTTCAGACTGCTTTAGGCCACAGGTTACCTTAGTGTGGTAGAAATCACACCTTTCACTCTCAGGTGAAGATCATAAATAAAGGTTGTAAAGTCAAAATTCATCTTTTAAAGGTGGAGAAACCAAGGCATATTATATTCAGGATCTCACAATAGGGAGAAACTAGTTACTGGGCTAGAAATGAAAGGTACCTTGGGAAAAAATGACTTTCCTCTTAAATTTGTGGTAGCAAATTCATACCTCCCAAATCTGCCAGAATCATTTTTATATGTTTTGTGCTGACTTTTCTTTGTATATTTCCCCCAATAGAATGTTAGCTCCCATGAGAGAAAGGCTATTTTTAATCTCTGAAGCTCCATTGTCTAGGCATATGATAAGTGCTATGTTAATGCTTGTTAGATGAAGCAAGGAAAGTGGAGAAAGTTTGGGAGTGGTCTGCCATTCATCATATTTTGGAAGAGCTCATTTCACAAGATTCATTAAAAAGGATAGGTAGGATTCTATGGACTAAAATGCTGCCAAGGAAATCAGTCTAGTCAGGATAGGAAGCCCTTGAGAAGGAAATTCTGAAGTCACAAAAGGAAACAATTAAGTAGTTGTATAAAGAGGATGATGTGAAATCTCAGGGAACTCTCCAATTAATTTTAGCCTACAGAAGAAAGATCATGCGATGGGGTAGGAATACAGAAGTTTGGCATGAAGCAATAAGAACAGTGTTAGGAATTCTAAAACTCATAAGGGGACTCTAAGAAAGGATTGTACTAGGGCAGCTAGGTGACTCAATGGATAAAAAACCAAGCCTAGAGACAGAGGTCCTGGGTTTAAATGTAGTCTTGGATACTTTCTAGCTATGCAACCCTGGACAAGTCACTTAACCCCAATTGCCTAGTCCTTATCACTTTGGAACCAATACATAGTATTGATTCTAAGACAGAAGGTAAAGGCTTAAAAAAAAGAAGAAAAGAAAAGAAATAAAAGATTGGACTGCTATTCCAGTGGGTGGATGAGATGGTGATCATTAACAACAAAGAGAAACCAGCACTATCAGTTTTTATTCGCCTCTTTTCTATGCCAAGTAAAAGACATTTGGTCTAGAAAGAAAAGTGGCTAATGGGGTACAGATACCCAAGATAAGTATGAGCACGGTAAAAGCCTACTAATTTTCTTGATGAGTTCAAGACACACATATGAGCTAAATCTGAAGTATCAGAAAAACCATCTGTGATTGCGGAACAATTATTAATAATATATGAATGACTGGAAAAACGGGGATGATGCTCCAAAACCAAAGAAGGGCAAATGTTGTCTTCTTCAGTAAGGCAGCCTGGCTTCAATTCCTAACAAATTTTTTGAGCAAATTATTATTTATTTTTTATTCTAAACTTAAACAAAAGCCGAGTAAAATGAGCATTTTTATATATAAAGTAGAGCACAGATTGTTTGCAAAACTGTGAATTGCTCTAATGATCAGATTACCTTTTCCTTTGAAGAATAAACTAAATTTCACATATAACTTTCAGAGCTGTGCTGTTTTTTGCCTACTTGCACTCCTTTCTTTTTGTCTATGCATTTTCTTTTGTAAAAATATAGTTTATTTTTACCTGATTACAAGTAAAAACAATTTTTAACATTCATTTAAAATCTTTTTCAAGTTCTAAATTCTCTCCTTCCTTCCCATCTTGCCACTCAACCTCCCTTCTCCTTCTCTTCCCTCTCTAAAATGGTTAGCAATCTAATATAGATTTTACATGTGCAGTCACTCAAAACATTTTTCCATATCAGTCATTTTGCTCTTCCATGCTTTAAAAAAAATCCTTATTTTTCCATTTTAAAATCAATACTATGCATTAGTTCCAAGATAGAAGAGCCCTAAGGGCTAGGCAATGGGGATTAAGTGATTTGCCCAGGATCACACAGATAAGAAGTGTCTGAGGCCAGATTTGAACCCAGGACCTCCCATCTCTAGGCTTGGCTGTCAATCCACTGAGCCACTTATCTGCTTTCCATGTGTTTTCAAAAAATGCTTCACTGATCCTTTTTCTTCTTTCTCCTTTTTAGAGTGAGAGGGGAATGACCCTAACACTATCCCTTCCCCTCCCTTCCCTTCCCTTCCCTTCCCTTCCCTTCCCTTCCCTTCCCTTCCCTTTCCTTTTCTTTAAAAAAACTTTAATTAATTAATTTAGAATATTTTTTCCATGGTTACATGATTCATGTTCTTTCTCTCCCCTTCTCCCACCCCCCTCCCATAGCTAACATGCAATCCTTTTGGGTTTTACATGCAATATTCTTTTAATTGTCAAATCTAATGTCTTTTTTCTCAGTCCCCATCATTCTAATCTAAATTGTTGACTATCCTTGTATTCCTTGATACCTCTATTGTCTTCTCAGACCTGTCTGACCTCTCCTTCTCTATCTCCTTTACTGGATCATCGTCCATACCATGTCTCCTAACAGACTATGTCGCCCTCGAGATGCTGTCTTGGTCACTTTTCTCATTTATTGTAGTACCCAGAACTAAACACAATTATCCAGATGAGGTATAATGTCTCAACCAACATCCCATTAGCTCTTTTGGCCACCATATCACACAGCTTGCAGTGTCAGAGCTCAGACTCAGGTCTCCTGATTTTTGGCCAGGTGCTTTCCCCCCAGTGTATTAACTCTTTCTAAAAGGAGTTCTTGGGGTGTAACTATCAGGCCAAGGCAAGGGCAGATTGCTGCAAATTGCTGCAAAGATAACAGATACACCTTGGGCAATGGCACCATTTCCACAGCAGGCTCCTAGTTTGTGGGGGATGAGTCCTCACTCGTGTTTGCTGTGCTGATTCTCAGACCTGCCTAGGAGCAGAAAGTAGAATGAGGAAATAAATGTAGCCTCCATGGAAGAACAATGAATAGCAAAAATCAATGAAGCATAAATGATTCGAGTGTGCCTCATTGATTTTTTCCCCTACTGTCTGCCTGAGTTCTCTTTAGCTGGTCACCATCAGTCTCTTCATTTACTATAATTTGCTCTTGCTGTGAATTTGCTGGTTGGCCTTCCTCCATGATACTGCTTTGAGAAGCATTTCATAACACAATTCATTAGCTGGTGGCCCCCTTTTTCTTTAGAGAAACAAGATGGGCACTCTCAGCATGCAGGACAGTGCATTTGAAGGAAGCAGCCCAATGTGGCAATCACTAGATTGGGAGTCAGAAGACTTGAGTTCCTGTCTCAGCTGGGCTTCATACTACCTGCCTCCCTTGGGTACTCTGGGCACTTACCTGTATTTTTACCTTCTCTGAACTGTAGTTTCTTTATGTGTATATGGGGGTTGGACTCAGTGACTGCTGAAATCTCTTCTAACTCTCAAAATCCTGTTCTCATAAATAGTTTCTATTGTATAATATTCTATATTGTGGATGACTTTTTGGTTAACCTAGTAGGAAAGACATAATTAATGTAATGTTCTATGGGCTAATTGCAGATAAATTTCACAAGTAACAGCTGTATTTATTTAAATTAGGCACTTTGCTCATGACTTCATTTTTATCTCATGTCAGATTATTTCAGTTTTTCATACAATATCTCACCTTTGTCTACAAGTGTGACAGTGATACCAAGGACCAACCTAGAGCATAGGAATTGCTGATAGTGGGCAAGGGCTGTGTAAGTCAGCAGGGGGGAATGAAGAAGAAAACACTCTGCTTTTACTTCTCAGGGAGGCCCAACAACTTTTTCTCCCAGTGCCATGAGTTCTCCAAAAAGGTAGTTAGGTGAAAATCATGTGCCATGTCACCTTGGGTGTACTCTCCCCATATCCCCCTAGTTTTCCAGTTCTAACTCTGAGAACAATAATTAATACTATCAATCTTAAAAAGGATATGTCCATTAGGCCAATCTAATTGGCCTACCTATTCATTTGCACTATGGTTTGAGTCGTCCTTCCCTCTGCATTCTCTGTTCTTACTGACTATGTGTCCTCTCTGTCTGTCTGTCTGTCTCTCTCTGTCTCTGTCTGACTCTTTTCCTCTCTCCTTCTCTCTCTTCTCTCTCTTCTCCCTCTCTGTCTTTCTCTGTCTCTGTCTCTTTTTCTCACTCTCTTACTCTCTCTCTCTCTTCTCTCTCTTTTCTCTCTCTGTCCCTCTCTCTATCTCTCTCTCTTCTCTCTCTCTGTCTCTCTCTTTATCTCTTTCTCTCTCTTCTCTCTGTCTCTCTCTGTCTCTGTCTCTTTCTCTTTCTCTCACTCTCTCCTTCTCTCTCTTCTCTCTGTCTCTCTTTCTCTGTCTTTTTCTTTCTCTCCCCCTCTCTTTTCTCTCTTCTCTCTCTCTTTTTCTTTCTCTCTCTCTCTGTCTCTCTCTGTCTCTCTTGCTCTCTCTTTCTCTATCTCTCACTCCTTTGCACCTCTCTTCTCCTATCCTCTCCACATATTTAAAGCTAAATGTGGGATTCTTTCCCTTTGTGGAAGAGCAACTTGAATAATGAAAATTCCAATTGACAAAGCTAGAGAGTGCTGGGCTTGGAGTCAGAAAGACCTAAATTCAAATCTAACTTGAAACACTTACTACCTATGTGACTCTGAGCATGTAACTTATCTTCTGCCTGCCCGGATTCCACTTTTTGTAAAATTTTGGATAATAACAGAACTTACAGCCCAGCATTATTGGGAGGTTAAAATGAGATATTTGTAAAACACTTTGCAAACTTTAAAGCATTGTATAAATGCTAGCTGTTATTATTGCTGTTTTCAAGAGGAAAGAAATTGTAGAGTGTGAGGAAAAGTTTGAAACCACAGCATACAAGGATCAGTGGAAGGAACTGAAGTTTAGCTTGGAGAAGATAGTGAGGAGGATCACAGGAACATAAAATATTTCAAGTTTTGTCAGATCTAAGAGTTGTTATGCTTGATCTTAGGGGGATGAGGTAGGAACAATGGATAGAACCCACAGAAAAGTAGATTTTTAATTCTGTCAAGGGAAGAACTCCGTAATGAGTCATCCCACAAATGCAGGGAGTTCATTGGATTTTTCAAGAAAAAACTGACTAGCCATCTGTCAGGATAGACCACTGTACCTGGAGCCAGGAAGATGTTCAAATTTGATTGAAGACACTAATTGAGTGACCTCGAGGAAGTCACTTTACCTTGTTTACCTCAGTTTCCTCATCTGTAAAGTGAGCTGAAGAAGGAAATGGAAAACCAATCCAGTATCTTTGCCAAGAAAATCCCAAATGGGGTCACAGAGAGTCAGACATGACTAAAATGACTGGAAAATAATAGGAGGTCCTAGAGGGCACTGAATTATCAGTCAGGCTAGGTGTCAAACAAGGGGATCGCTCAGGTCCTCATCATCTCACAGACAGTATGATAAAAACAAATCAAATTACCCTTTAACACAGTGTACTCTAATTCAGTGCAACCCATCATGCTTCTTTACTTCTTAGAAATGAAGAGGGTAGACTAGCTCAGCTTCTCTACCCACCGGGTCAGATTCATAGTTGATAGGAGTGACTAACAACCTACCCTTCTTTATTAACCTTTCCTAAGTTTCCTCTCCTAAATCTCCTACGTAATTCCTCAAGGAGATTTGGGAGAAAGGATGAACATTATCTTTTCAGGAAAGTGCTTTCTTTGTAAATGGTAAAATGTTGAAATGTGAGCTACATTAATCTTTTTTTTAAATTAAAGTTTATTTTATTTTAATGAAGATTCACCCCCTGCACCCTACATTTTCTTACCCCTTGGCAATTCTCCAAAACTAGCTATGGAGATATAGAGCAAGCATTCTTCATCTGAGCTCTGTGTAGGACTGTGGATAGATATCATGGGGTTCATGAATTTGGATGCGAAAAATACGTCCTTATTTTCTTTTTAAAATTTATTTTAAAAAACAACCAATAATACAACTTCTTATACCCTCTCCTCCCCCCAGTTGAGAAGGCAAGAAAGAAAAAACAAATTCTTGAATTAGTTGTGTCCAAAAAAGTTATTTTCTCAATTTACACTGAGTTCATCACCTCTCTCCAATGCTGGGTAATGGTAGGGTTATTCTAGTGTGTCAGGCTATTGGTGAATATTTTGTATATACCATTTATATAGTCAGGCAGCTATTTGTGCTGGGGAGAGAGTGCTGAACTTGAAGTCAGGAAGACCTGAATTCAAGTTCAACCTCAAACACATATTAGTTATATGATCCTGGGCAAGTCATTTAACCTTGTTTGCCTCAGTTTTCTCATCTGTGAAATGATCTGAAGAAGAAAATGGCAAACCACTCCAGTATCTTTGCCAAGAAAATCCCAAGTGGGATCACAATGAGTCAGACATGACCAAACAACAACATTTATATAATTATGTGTTGTTTCCACTGATAGTCTTCAAGGTCTTTGAGGGAAATGCCTAACACAATAAACATTAAAAATGCTCATTGTTTGATTGATTAATTGCCTCAGAGAGTGGCCAGGAAATTCCTAGGAAGCCTCTACTTCTGCCCTTGGTGCTGCCTGACAGCTGAATGTTGCTGCCTCAGGTAGACAGAGCTGTCTTTCACATAGAAATCCCTGGGGCAGTAGTGACTCTTGCTGCTGTACCACTGATGGACCACTGATACTCTGGCTAAATTATTTTGTCACATTCAGACATTAAAATGAAAAATAAAGACTTGGCTCCTGGATAGGAAATACATCAACTTGAAGACAACTGAATAGCTAGTTTATAACTGATTTTATAGCATTTGATAAAGTTCGAGTCCATTATTTACACCTAGAATATCTCTGCCCTAAACCAGCAAATAACATATTCATTTTAATCCTGTTCCACATTCACTTCCCTCTGAAATTTTCTCTGATAAAGAGGATCTTAGTCCTGGAATACCACAAAGCCCAGCATTCCCATCTCTTAGGATAATTATCCTAAAATTCCACATGGATTATGTTACTTTCCTTATTTATTAGTTATTAGTTTTCCAGCGACAACATCCAATTTATTGTTGATGCTTCCTCCACAACTTATCTAATAAATTACCTCTTCTTTCTGCTCAACGTCTCCATTCTCAGATTCATCCTTCTCAGAGCTGCCATCTTCCCAAAAGCACTGCTCTGATCATACCACATTCCTTATCAAGGACTGTCACTGGCTCCCTCTTGTCCCAGGATAAAATACAAATTCTTCAGTTTGGCATGGAAAGCCCTTTACAATAGAATTCTAGCCTGTTCACTTTTCTGGATTTATCTCGTGCATTCTATATTTCGATCAAATTGAATGACATTGTTTTCCAGACTTGGTATTCCAACCCCTGCCTTTACCCAGAATGTCTCCTGTGCCTGGAAAATATTTCTTCCTCACCTTTATCCCTTACAATCCCTAGAACCCTTCAGGATTCAACTCATGTGCCACCTCTTATAGGAAGCCTTTCCTGGTTCCCTTTAACTATTAATGTTCTCTCTTTCTTCAAATTTCATACACGTACACACACACATACACATAAGTATACATAATACATTTTGTGTGTATCTATCTATAGATATCTATATATGTATAAATATCTTGGCAAAGATACTGGAAGAGTTTGTCGTTTCCTTCTCTAGTTTCTTTTATATATGAGGAAACTGAGGCATACAGGGTAAAGTGATTTGCCCAGGGTCACACAGATAGCAAATATCTTAGGCCAGATTTGAATATAGATATTTGTAGATAGATAGACGGACAGACAGATAGATAGGTAGATAGATGGATAGATAGATGATAGATAGATAGATTCAATTTTACCATAGTATATCAGTTCTTCTGGCTCTGCTCTTTTCGCTCTGCATCGGTTCCTGGAGGTCTCTCCGTTCGCCTGGAACTCCTCTAGTTTATTATTCCTTTTAGCACAATAGTATTCCATCACCCACATATACCACAGTTTGTTCAGCCATTCCCCAATTGAAGGACATACCCTCCTTTTCCAGTTTTTTGCCACCACAAAAAGCGCAGCTATAAATATTTTCGTACAGGTCTGTTTATCTATGATCTCTTTGGGGTACAAACCCAATAATGGTATGGCTGGATCACACGGCAGGCATTCTTTTATAGCCCTTTGAGCATAGTTCCAAATTGCCAGCTAGAATGGTTGGATCAGTTCACAGCTCCACCAGCAATGCATCAATGTCCCAATTTTGCCACATCCCCTCCAACATTCATTACTCTCCCCTTCTTTCATTTTAGCCAATCTGCTAGGTGTGAGGTGATACCTCAGAGTTGTTTTGATTTGCATTTCTCTAATTATTAGAGATTTAGAACACTTTCTCATGTGCTTATTGATACTTTTGATTTCTTTACCTGAAAATTATCTATTCATGTCTCTTGCCCATTTATCAGTTGGGGAAATGGCTTGATTTTTTTATACAATTGATTTAACTCCTTGTATATTTGAGTGATTAGACCCCCGTCAGAGTTTTTTGTTATAAAGATTTTTTTCCAATTTGTTATTTCCCTTCTGATTTTGGCTACATTGTTTTTGTTTGTACAAAAGCTTTTTAGTTTAATATAATCAAAACCATTTAATTTACATTTTGTAATTTTCTCTAACTCTTGCTTGGTTTTAAATTCTTTCCTTTCCCAGATATCTGGCAAGTATACTATTCTGTGTTCACTTAATTTATTTATAGTTTCCCTCTTTATATTCAAGTCATTCACCCATTCTGAATTTATCTTGGTGTAGGGTGTGAGATGTTGATCTAGACCTAATCTCTCCCATATTGTTTTCCAAATTTCCCAGCAGTTTTTGTCAAATAGTGGATTCATGTCCCAAAAGTTGGGCTCTTTGGGTTTATCATACACTGTCTTGCTGATGTCATTAACCCCAAGTCTATTTCACTGATCCTCCCTTCTGTCTCTTAGCCAGTACCATATTGTTTTGATGACTGCTGCTTTATAGTGTAGTTTAATATCTGGTACTGCTAGGCCCCCTTCCTTCACATTTTTTTTTCATTATTTCCCTTGATATTCTTGATCTTTTGTTATTCCAAATGAAATTTGTTATAGTTTTTCCTAATTCAGTAAAAAAGTTTTTTGGTAGTTTGATAGGTATGGCGCTATATAGGTAAATTAATTTGGGTAGAATGGTCATTTTTATTATGTTAACTCGTCCTACCCATGAGCAATCAATGGTTTTCCAATTGTTTAGATCTAGTTTTATTTGCTTGGAAAGTGTTTTGTAGTTGTTTTCATATAATTGCTGTGTTTGTTTTGGTAGATAGATTCCTAAGTATTTTATATTGTCTAGGGTGAATTTAAATGGTGTTTCTCTTTCCACCTCTTACTGCTCTAATGTGTTGGAAATATATAGCAATGCTGATGATTTATGTGCATTTATTTTGTATCCTGCAACTTTGCTAAAGTTGTTGATTATTTCTACAAGCTTTTTAGTTGATTCTCTAGGATTTTTTTTATTTTATTTTTTTTTAATTTTAAACCCTTAACTTCTGTGTATTGACTTATAGGTGGAAGAGTGGTAAGGGTAGGCAATGGGGGTCAAGTGACTTGCCCAGGGTCACACATCTCTAGGATTTTTTAAGTAGACCATCATATCATCTACAAAGAGTGATAGCTTAGTCTCCTCATTGCCTATTTTGATACCTTCAATTTCTTTTTCTTCTCTAATTGCTACTGCTAGTGTTTCTAGTACTATGTTGAATAATAGAGGTGATAATGGGCCTCCTTGTTTCACTCCTGATCTTATTGGGAAGACTTCTAATTTATCCCCATTGCATATGATGCTTGTTGATGGTTTTAGGTATATACTGTTTATTATTTTTAGGAAAGGTCCTTCTATTCCTATACTTTTCCGTGTTTTCAATAGGAATGGATGCTATATTTTGTCAAAGGCTTTTTCAGCATCTATTGAGATAATCATGTGATTTTTTTCTTAGGGAGTTCTTTGATGGCTTGTTCAATTTCTTTTTCTGATATGGGATTATTTAGGTATTCTATTTCTCCTGCTGTTAATCTAGGCAATTTATATTTTTGTAAATATTCATCCATATCTCCTAGATTGTTATATTTATTGCCATATAATTGGGTGAAATAGTTTTTAATGATTGCCTTAATTTCCTCTTCATTAGAGGTGAGGTCTCCCTTTTCATCTTTGATACTGTCAATTTGGTTTTCTTCTTTCCTTTTTTTTATTAGATTGACCAGTACTTTGTCTATTTTAACTGTTTTTTCAAAATACCAGCTTCTAGTCTTATTTATTAATTCAATAGTTCTTTTACTTTCAATTTTATTAATTTCTCCCTTGATTTTTAGTATTTCTAATTTAGTTTTCATCTGGGGATTTTTAATTTGCTCGATTTCTAGTTTTTTGAGTTGCATGCCCAATTCATTAATCTCTGCCCTCCCTAATTTGTTAATATATGCACTCAAGGATATAAATTTCCCCTGAGTACTGCCTTGGCCACATCCCACAGAGTTTGGTAGAATGTCTCATCATTGTCATTCTCTTCAATGAAATTGTTGATAGTTTCTATGGTTTCTTCTTTGACTAGCTGGTTTTGGAGAATCATATTATTTAATTTCCAATTAGTTTTTGATTTGCCTGTCCAGGTGCCCTTACTAATTATTATTTTTATTACATTATAATCTGAGAAGGTTACATTTATTATTTCTGCTCTTTTGCATTTGTTTGCAATGTTTCTATGCCCTATTACATGGTCAATCTTTGTGAATGTACCATGTGCAGCTGAAAAGAAGGTGTATTCCTTTTTGTCCCTATTTATTTTTCTCCACATATCAATTAAATCTAATTTTTCTAGGACTTCATTCACTTCTCTTACCTCTTTCTTATTTATTTTTCGTTTGATTTATCTAGATCTGAAAGAGGAATATTTAGATCTCCCACTATTATGGTTTTACTATCTATTTCCTTCTTGAGCTCTGCCAGTTTCTCCTTTATGAATTTGGATGCTATGCCACTTGGTGCATACATATTAAGCACTGTTATTTCCTCATTGTCTGTACTGCCTTTATTCAGGATGTGATGATGTACTGTCTTTTTTAATCATATCTATTTTTACTTTGGTTTGTCAGAAATCATGATCGCCACTCCTGCCTTCTTTTTCTCATTTGACGTCCAAAAGAAAGTGCTATCCTTTAAAAAAAAAAACCCTTAGCTTCTGTCTTAGAATCAGGACTAAGTCTTGGTTGCAAGGTAGAAGAGCAGTTAAAAGCTGGTCAATTGGGGTTAAAAGACTTTCCCAGGGACACCTAGCTAGGAAGTGTCTGAGGTCAGATTTGAGCCCAGGACCTCCCAGCTCCAGGCCTGGGCTCACTCTCCACTGAGCCATCTAGTTGCCCCGGTGCTCTCCATTTTTTAAGTCCCACTTCTTCAGGAAATCTATCTATCTCAGCTGATGGCAAACTGTCCCACTTTTGTACGTCCATCACACTCATGCTCAATGTGAATAGAATGCCAAACCTAGAGTTAAGAAGACTTAGTTTCCTGTATTTAGATCTGACCTCAGATACCTCCTAGCTATGTGACCCTAGGCAAGTCACTTCACCCTCCTCAGTTTCCTAGTCTGTAAAATGAGCTGGAGAAGGAAATGGCAAACCACTCCAGTATCTTAGCCAAGAAAATCCGAAATGGCATCATGAAGTGTCAGACAGGACTGAAAAATGACTGAACAACATATATATGCATACATGCAGATGCATACACACATTAATATATACACATACATATATAGAAACACATACACTACCTTATACTATTTTAAGTATAATACTATGGTATTATACTTAATATATAATAATATATAAATATTAATATATATATATAAATATAATATAATAAAATACTATTTTAATTTTTGTGTGTTAGACTTTTAACTAAATGACCTTTAAAATCTCTTCCAGCACTGTTCTTCCATGGAAACACAACTACTATATTGATCCCAATGTAGGTGACCCCTGGGTATAAGCAGCACCCATTACATGAGCTCTAAGCTTGCTATCTCCCCATCCACCCTTACTTTGTGCCTGAAATGTAGCCTCCACAAATATGAGAGGGACTTCATTAATGTTCATCGAATTGACTATCTTTGGAAAAAAACCAACCCAGACATTGAACTGAAATAGAACAGTGTATTTTATTGTTCCCTGAGAAATAGCACCAACTGTGAGCCACATTTTGGTTTATTAAATATAAAAGCAAAGAGATTGTGGCTTATATTCACATCCATATTTTAGACTCACAGGAGCAACTTCTGTGTATGCCCTGAAGTGAGCACAAATTTATAAGGAGTTGGGACCCAAGAGGTGCTTCTGGATAATGCCAGTGCTCATGATGGCTCTCTCTACCTGTTGATAGTCCTTTAGTCATACCACTGGTAGATGCTCTTATGTCTTTGTCTCTTATTTAGGTGACAATATAGTGTATAGAGCATTTGGGTATGCAGTCAGGAAGACCTGAGTTCAAATCCAACTTCAGACACATGCTAGTTGTGTCAACCATTTAACATCTACCTACCTCAGTTTCCTTACCTGAAAATGGGGATAATAACACCACCTACACCCTAGGGTTATTGTAAGGATAAAATCTGCTAAAAATGAAATTTCTAAAGGGCTTTATACATCTTAGAGTAGTAGTGAAATGCTAGCTATTAGTATTCTCATGTTTTTCTTCCTTTTCTGGCTGCCAGTCCTTTGTAGAAAGGTACAGAGACTGTCTTTCGGCTCCGTATATCATGACTTTTTTCTATTTAAGGATGTAAATATTAGTGGATTGTGAACTTTGAGCTTTGACCTCCTGATGCTGATATTTGGAGAGCATTAGATTTGGGGATGTTTTTATGGTCTAACTATCTCTACTTTAGTGAAAAGCTTTGGTTTTAAGTAGATACAGAAATTCCATTTTTGTGGCTGGAAGGCCATGACATTCACTTTTCCCCTCCCCAGGTGTTTATTCTAATTATTTCAGCAGAACTTTATATTTCAGTGCATCATTACAGGCAATAACCAAATTAACTTCCCTGCACCTGATTCTGATTTCCTAAGAGTTCGTTCCATGTGATCCCAGGGAGAGCCCAGACTGAGGACATAGGTGTACACATTTTTCTAAAGTATGCTGCAAATGAGGATTTCTTCTTAGAATGATGGTGTTATGCTGTTCAGTCATTTTAGTCTTTTCTGACTGTTTGTGGTCCCATTTGGGGTCTTCTTGCAAAGATACTGGCGTGGTTTGCCATTTCTTTCTCCAGCCCATTTTCCAGATGAGAAAGTGGAAGCAGATAGGGTTGACTTCTGAGGATTGCATGACTAGTAAGTGTCTGAGGTCAGATATGAACTGAAGAAAACAAGTCTTCCATCCATCATTCCATCTAGCTAGATGATGGCATTATAGAATACACACACACACACACACACACACACACATATTCTTGATGATGATATTATAGGAAACAAAAAAAATGAAGTCCGTGAGATTAATTCTCAGCTAATTTCATCCACTACATGAATAATGTGTCTTTATTCAGACATGCGCTTGAGAAGGCATCATTTTCTAGGTCTCATGAGAAACAGACAGGAAAGAAGATGCCAATGTTGCTGCCCCAGGAAGAGGCAGGTTTTCATTGTTGGCATCTTCTGGGCCATGCCGTTTATCAGTATTTCCTGTCTTTTTTGAAGTGCTTCAGTTAACAAGTATCATGGGAAGTTCTTATCCATATATCCAAGAGAAAAACTAGCAGAAAGGTTTGTTTCAGGAATATTAAGTTTACCTTCCCTCCCTCTCTTTCAGCAGAGGAATTGATAGGGCTAACTTGTGATGGGGATATTCTTGGAGACAAGACTCGTGAAACGTGATCCAGTTCATCTTTTCCCAGGAAAATGAGTGCTTATAGTGCAGACATACTGGCCACTTGGGTTGGGGAGAGCTTTTTATAAAGGAAAATGGAGCCCTTGGGCACATCAAACAGTGATGGGCATTTCTGCTGCCTAACTTTAACTCTTTTTAGAGAAGGGGGATAAGATTCCTTTGTGTCTGAATGATTGACTTAGAGAAAATAGCACAAGACTTGGAATCAGGACATTTAGTTTTGAATTCTGTCTCTGACATTTCCTATACACATGGCCTATGCATTCATCACTTTGAACCTTATTTTCTTCATCTGTGAACTGGGGATAATAATTCCTGAACTACCTCTCTCCCTCTCAGGATTATTGTCAAAACACTGAAATCTCTAAAAAAGTTTTATGTGAATAGAAGTTATTATTAATACCGAATTGAGACTGGTATCTATATCCTAGATACAATAGTTGCATTTGGAATGGATCCCCTTCTGCTTCTTTGAGTATAGAATGGGCAGGAAGACCATCTTCTTAGACCTTCTCTTCATCTTCAAAATCATTATCATCATCAGCCATGCCCAAAATACTTATTTAGCACCTAATGGTGTGAGATAATTACTGCATATAGAGTTGAGTGTTACAGGCAATAACCCAAATTAACTTCCCTGCACCTGATTTTCATTCCTAATGGTTCCTACCCTGGGATCACAGGTGGAACCCAGAAATAGGACATACCCTCCCAAACAGAGATTCCTAGTGCATTTTTTTCCTCTGCTATCTCACAGTGTCTCTAGTGATCTCAAAAGGGATGTTTCTGAAGTTCTTGAACTGGGCCCAGAGTTGGGACTATCCAAGCTCAAATCCAGCTTGGTGAGCCTTTGCAAGTAACTTAACCTCCACCTGCCTCAGTTTTCTTAACCATAAAATAGGAATAATTATTAGCATCTCCCTCCCAATGTTGCTGTGAATATCAAATGAAATGGTTTACAAAGTGCCCAGGAGGTCCTATATTAATGTTAACTAGTATTATTCATTTTCATTGTAATTTGTCCTAATTAAAAAAAAAACACTCAAGCCTTAAATCCAATGATCTTTTCACTATCTTTTATATCTCCTGACAAGTCCTAGTGTGAGTTTATAGTTGACAAGTTCATTTGAGATCATCATATCTAATCCATGTCTCAGCAAGAATTTCCTCTGTAACATCTCAGATAATATCAGCTGCCATCTCCTTCCCTGACCTCCACAGTTCACACTGATCTCCCCTTCCTTAATTTTCTCATAGCACTTTGTCCGGATCGTCCTCCTTTGTATTTCTTGCATTCTGCCACATGTCTTTATTATTTGTGACCACGGGCAGTATCCTCAGTCTGAGCCAAAGGGAAGGAGAGCTTATTGCCCTACCCACCACTTTAACTCTTACACTCTTTAAAAATCAGTTGGCATCATATATTATGTCAATATATCCGAGACAAAGTCCAGTGTCCTGAAGGGAATAGAGACTGAATAAATGTTTTGTTGAATTGAATCTGACCTCCTCTCCTGTTCTTCTCATTTTTCTCACCATTTTTGATGAGATTCAGATAGAAATGGTCCTAGTATGTGCCCCGCTCCTCTTATCAGTCTTTTATATTTATATTTCATGGACTTTTGCTGAGGTGGGTTAAGAGTGCCCCATTTTCATAATTGAAGAAGAGTCTTGAGATGTAAGCTCTACTGTGGCATCACTGAGAGTGTCTTTGGGAAAGCTCCATTAGCAAAGAGAATGACAGGAATGCCATGGAGCTCATTGTATTCCCACATCATTTTAATTCCCTTACTAGTTAATGTAATTAGGGTTAGGGTAATTAAATAGGGCTCCTATTAATAATGATTAATGATTATGATTATTACTTGCATTATCATTAATCTCTCTTTTGATGAAGTTCAGACAGAAATGGCCCTGGAACAAATTACCATCTTGCTATTACTCTTTTATATCTAATGTTCTACACGGTATTGCTCAGGATCAAATTACCTGTTCTTTTGGTTGAATAATTAGGGTGTTACTTCAGCCTTTGTTGGCTCATTGAAAGCATCCACAGCATAATTTTAGGAGCAAACAGGATAACAGGGATGGATGTTATATACTGTATACGACTAAGGGCTCTGTCATAATCTACTATGTGCCAGGCACTGTGCTAAGTTCTAAGGAAAGAAAGGCAAAAACAGGGTCCCCAATCTCAAGGATCTTGCATTCTAAGGGCAGAGGCAACATGAAGACATACAATTTATATGCAGTTTAAGTGAGACATTATCTCAAAGGGAAGGCACTGGTGTCAGAGGAGGTGGGTAGATTGGGAAAGGCTTCTTGCAGAAAGCAAGTTTTTTGCTGAGGCTGGAAATAAGCCAGGAAAGCCAAGAAATGGAGGTAAAAATAAATAAAAATTTAAAAAGGTACAGTCAAATGAAATAGTGTTGTTTTCAAGCAACAGCAAAAACAGTCCAGCATGCTGAGTCAATAGAGTACGAAAGAGGGATTAAAGTATAATAAGGTTGGAAATATAGGAAGGGGCCATATTGTGAAGGGCTTTAAAAGGCAAAGAGGGGATTTTATATTTTGATCTTGGAGGTAATAAAGAGCCACTGGAGTTTATTTTGTGGGGGATGGCAAGTGACACTCCACTTTAGGAAGATTCCTTTGGCAATTGAGTATAGGATGACCTGGAGAGGGGAAAGCCTTAAATCAGGAAGATGAACCAGTTGGTAATTGCAATAGTCAAGGAATGAGATAAGGAAGGCCTGTACCAGGATGAGAGTAGAAAAAAGAGGATGTATTGGAGAGATGTTGAGAAGACTTGGCAACAGATTAGATATGTGGAATGAGTTGAGGAGTTGAGGCTGACACCAGTGATCATAGAAGAGTTAGTAAGAATGGAAGTTTGGGCAGGGGAGATAATGAATTCTGTTTTGTGAATATTGAGTTCCAGATGACTATGGGACAACCAGTTTTGAAATGGAAGGCTAGAGGTCAGGAAAGACATTAGGTTCTCCATAAAGAGATCTAAGCATCTTCTACATGGAGATGATGATTGAACCCATGGAACTGATGAACTCACCAAGCAAGATAGTTTAGTAATAGAAGAGCAGAGGGACAAGTATGAAGATACATAGAAAGAAAGGCTATAGCAGGGATCTTTTCCATTAATCAAAAAAAAAACAGAAGTCTCTTGATTTGGAGGAAACCTTGGGCCTTTTCCATGGCAACAGTTTTCCAGGGCTACTGCCAGGTCACTGGTTTCCAGCTGTAAGAATGGCTACTGAAGGACAATTCTTTTTTTCAATTACTTAGTCTAGGAATTTCTTTTTTCAAAAAATTAGTTAATTTTTTATCATTAATTTTTTAAATGTTGAGTTGCAAATTAAGGGATTTATTTTCATGAAACATCAATTTGGAAAAGTCTATAATTCTCTTCTTCAGCAATCAGAGATGATGGCACAGGTTTGGTATAACAAGGAAATGGTCAAGGATGGATTTTCTCCCTCTTTTGCAAAGTATCTGTTTTGGGAGAGATTAAGTTAAGGCAGAGTTAAGTGACTTGTTCAGGATCACACAGCTAGTGAGTGTCTGAGGCCAAATTTGAATTCAAGTCTTTCTGACTCCAGACTCAGCTCACTATCCACTGAGCCACCTAGATGCTTCCTACTAAAGGTTTAATCTGGGGCCATTTGCCAGCCTCTCAATAGGAGGTGCCGGGCTTCAGGTCATAGCTGCAATGTCTTTTTATGTATCTTCTAACTAAGAAGATCATCACCAGTTCTGAGTTTAAATCTGGCCCCAGATATTTCCTAGCTGTGTGACTCTGGGTCACTTAACCCAGAGTCTTAACCCCCATTGACTAGCCTTGACTACTCTTCTTTCTTGGAACTAATACAGAGTATTTTTTAAGAAAAGAAGACCATAACAAGAAATGGGAAATGAGCTTAATTTTCTTGCTTTGAGACCTAGTGGAGTTAAGATGCTTTGTGCTGTTACTAACCATCCCTTTCCATACTAAATCAATACTTCACCAGCTCTAGCGTAGTTTTATCCAGCATAGAATTATAAGACCTGGGTTTGAGTCCTGTCTCTGTGACGTATAGCCTATGTGATTTTAGATAAACAATTCTCAGGGCCTCAGTTTCTTCATCTGCAAAACAGATTGGCTCTAGATGATCTCTAAAGACCTACCCAACTCCAAATCTTAACTAAAGCACAGCCTAACAATGGCATTGCCCTTCTCAATAAATTCTAGCAGTTCCTTTTTAGTTGTAGGATCAAAAATAAACTCCTTTATTTAGCATTTTAAAGTCCTTCATAAACCTGATGCCACCTTACTTTTCAAGTTTCATTCTATGTACATCATCCTCTTCTTGCTTCTCACCATCCAGATCTTCCATTCTTCCTTCATGACATTCCATTTTACCTTCTCCCCACCTTTGTACTGGCTGTCTCCCATGTCTGTGACGCACGTCATCTTCAGCACCCCTAGTCTCCTTCAAAAATAATCTCAGGCAACACCTTCCTCTTGAGACTTTTTATCACCTCTGGTGGCTAGTGCTTCCCTAGGAAAATTCCCTTGTATCTATTTGCATATATTTATTTGCCAAGAAAACCTCAAATGGGGTCTTGAACAATCACACGTGACTGAAACAACTGAACAACAACAAAAGGAAAATTTAATTTAAAAAATTTAAGGCATTTTAGCATGAAGCAACAGTCAAAGTTTTATGAAACTTTTCTATTGAATATACTGTTAAGAGCAACAGTGAGCCTTCATTTCTTTTCTAATGAGGAGGGAAGGTGATATACCTCTCTGAACCAACACGTAAGACTAAATCAGGTGGCAGATAGGTAGCCCAGTGGATAGAGCACCAGCCTGGAATTGAGAGGACCTGGGTTTAAATCTGGCCTCAGATACTTCCTAGATATATGACCCTAGGCAAGTCACTTAACCCTAATTACCTAGCCCTTACCGTTCTTCTGTCTTAGAATTGATACTAAAACAGAAGGTAAGGGTTAAAATAAAAAAGACAAAATCAGGTTTGCAAATTTTTATGACCTGCATATAATACTGTTAACTTCATTTAGAATTTAAAGAGTCTTTATTATAACTGAAAACCAAGTTAAATCCTTCCCTACCTTCCTCCCTGAGAAAAACCAAATCAATTTTTTAATACCGCTATTTAAAACTGGTGAAGGAACTGAAATTCATCATTCAATTTCATTTTCCTCAATAGGCAAAAACTCAGCAGTAGTTTACAATAGCAGGCATTGTAAAGGTTTAAGACAATGCCTTGGGTATAATAATGGCTCCTATCTAGGTTTAAAAAAGAAAACTGCAGTTATTTAGGATAATGGTATAAAGTGCTATATTAGTATATATATTGTTAAAACCTCCTTGATAGGTGGGGGGAAGTCTATACCAGAATAAACCTTTTTGGGCAGCCAGATCCTTTATCAGTTTTGCTGCTGTGGTGCTAAGAAGAACAAGTCAGTTAGCAGGATGAAGCCTCCCCTTGAAACATTGGCTTTTGGAGAGTCATCCTATCCTCTTTACAAACAACTCCCTTCCATGAAGAGTCCTCATCCTCTAGATCTGTTTCAGAAAATTAGAGAAGAAAAGAGGAGAGAAAAGAAGAGGAAAGGAGAGAAGAAAAGAGGAGAGGAGAGGAGAGGAGAGGAGAGGAGAGGATTAAAAATCAGCATTCAAAGGAGGAAAATTTGAAGGAATTTCATTCATCAGTAAATTAAATATGTATGAATAGACCTGACAGGCATTTAGGGCTTTAAATTCACGTTCATAGAAATATATACAACGTGACACAGAAGATAATGCTCTCCCTATAGCATGGCAAATCCTGATTCCCTGAAATTTGCTCCAGTAGTTATCAGTATAAATACTCTGTTATTTTAAGATTTTCTTCCAAAATTTGGTGTGATATTTTTTCTAGCTCATTTTCTTCTATGATATGGTTGTTGTCTATTTCAAACAATCATATACATACTTTGCCTGTTCCTCATTTGGAGTGTCTAATGGCTGTTCCCAACAGATCAAGTGGTTTTTTTCTTTGAGTTTCATCTTATACCTCTTTAAAAGTCTCAGTAATGGAAAAATAAAGGAGTGATCAAGCAGAAGAGGCAATATAGGGATCAGCTGGGTGGCTCAGTGAATTGAGAGTGAGGCTTAGAGACCAGTGGTCCAGGGTTCAAATCTGACCACAAATACTTCCTAGCTATGTGACTCTAGGCAAGGCACTTAACTTCTCATTGCCTTACCACTCTTATGCCTTAGAACCAATATTGAGTTTTAATTCTAAGATGGAAGGTAAGGGTCTTTTAAAAAAAGAAGAGGTAGGATGCAGCCAGCTTTGTGCTAATAAATGTTTAAGAACCCTCTCTCAAAAAATGTACAAAATTTTTTAAGTTTAATCTGTGTTATTAACATTTTCTCTATTACTTTCTTAAGTTTAGACAATAATCAAGCCTCAATTTGTTGTATTTTCTGATTTTTGAGGGGTAAATACACATTATGAAAAATTTAATATTGGTTCCAGTTTACCCTGATTCCAGCACACGCCTCAGAATTAAGAGGAACATGAATTAAAGTCTTGCCTGTCACATATTGACTGTGTGACCCTAGGCTAGCTTCTCAACCTCTCCCCGCCTCAGGCAACTTGCTGAAATGATAAATTGCAAAACAGTTGCCAGGCTCCATGAGGCAATGAAATCACAGTTATACAACTACCACTGACACCGTCATATATTTACGTTATTTGTATTGACTAATATATTAACTTAGCTTGGCACTCTTGGCTTTTTAATGTCTTACAACTATATAAAATAGCCCCAAATAGAATGAGAATACTAGAATGTTTGATTTCCACATGGGAAAATGTTCTCTATCTGAAACATACCAGCAATACAATCATGTTACAATTGATATGGAACATGACATTTTCCAGCAAGATAATTTAAACAGACCATTGTGGTCCTTTTTCTCATCCCTTTTGAAGAGACCTGCACATGATTTACAAGACATGATTGATCACTTGATGTAAATAGATGATATCAAGTTATATCACTCTTCCCCTATCTCTCGACCAAATCATTAAACAGCTTCATACTCCACATACCCAAAACAGAACTCATATCCCACCCCCAAACCCAGACCTCTTTCAGATTTCCCCATTTCTGTCAAAGGCACTGTCATTTTTCCAGTCACTCAGGAATGCACCTTAAAGTTTATTGTTTATACCTCTACAACATTTCTTTTTAAATTCCCCTTTTTAAAATTCACACTGCTCCTGCTTAGTTTCAGACCCTCATCACCTCTCTTGTACTATTGTTACAGCCTCTGATTTGGTCGCTTTGCTTCAGGTTTCTTTAACTCCAATCCAATTTCCTCATAGTTACTAAAATGATTCTCCCAAAACACTTAGGTTGACTTGTCATCTCCTTACATCATAAAATCCAGTAGCCCCCATTATCTCCAGGATCATATATGATGGTTAAGGTTTGTATTTAAAGCCTTTCAAAACTTAGTCTTATTCTACCTTTCTGACCTTATTTGTATATTATTCCTCTTAATACACATAGTCTTAGAAAACTGGTCTTCTTGTTCCTCACACACAAGATTCCATCTCCCATTTTCATGCTTTCACACTAGCTGGCCTTATACCTAGAATCTACTCCCTTTTCCTACCAGAATCCAAGTCTTTCTTCAAGGGTGAGCTCATGCTCCTTCTTCTTGAGGCTTTTCCTGAATTCCTTTCCCCTATCTGCTAGTGCTTTCTCTTCAAATTCTTTTTTATAACTTTACAAGGACACTATATCTTTCCATGCTGGACTGTAAGCTTCTTGAAGGCAAAGATTATGGTTTCACTTTTGTTTTTATATCCCTAGTGTCTAGTACAATGCCTGGGACATGTAGTAGATATTTAATAAAGACATTAATTGATTGATTGCAGAAAATATCTGTTGATATTAAAATATAATTTAGACTCATTAAGTATGAAATTCTTAATGCACATCCATAAAAAATAGATATTATAGGCTTTGAGCTTGAATCTGGAGGTGGTATGGTTATTACAGTTGGCACAAAACATCTCCTCAAAACTCTGTAACATACACTCCCACCAAATACATACAAAGGCCAAAGGAAATTAGTCTCAAGCTTAGAGACCAAATGTGGCAGAGGGCTAACTCATGGATCTTTTTTATGGGGTACTCATGAAGTCCCCCTTAGGAATGGCATAACTTTTACATGAGCTCCTTGTACAGTCCTTGAATTATCCCTTCCTAATTGCATCATCTATTCTCAGATCCCAGTGCAGGCACTGCTACCAGATGCTACTGTCTCAACGATGCTCTTAGAACACTGATGAAAAGTCCAAATCCTCTGGTCTGTGGGGAAGGGAGATCTGGTCAGTGGGGAAGGGAGAACCAAAAGACGAAAGCCGAGGGACTCTTTCCCTTATCCCCAAATAATTCTTTCTCAATGGCTTGGCTAAAAAGATTCCACTTGGTTCACCATTGACTCGAATTCCCTTCCTTCCAAACTGGTTCACTGTTTTATAAACAACAATGTAGGGCATGACCAAGTTTTCTCAACCAATATGAATATGATTCCTGTGTGACATTAATCCAGTTTGTCCAAAGGCTTTCAGAGATATGTCAATTGATCAAGGACTTTCTTGTGCTTAGTTTGAGGTCTCTGATTGATCAATGTGTGTTGTTACCAGGTTAAGGTATGTCTCAAAATGCATCATCTTATATCACTTACTCTAAGTGGAGGAGTGTTGTAATTGGTCAACCAGTTGAGTGATCCTTTTTCCACCCCAGTATCTTTTTATTTTTATACCACATGTGTTGGATCATATGACTGTTCTTTCTTCTGAACTCACAGTCCATATTGACTGTACCAGTTATTACATAGGCATTTGTAATTAGTTTCTTCATCCTTTAAATGAAGGGTTTACAGTGGATGGTCTTTGTGGTCTCTTCCACCTCTAATATTCTGTCTTCATATTACCTCAAATGAATCTTTGAATTATTTTTTAACTTGTATTGTTCTCATGTCTTATCTTAAAAACTAGACTTTCGTTTCCTTTAGTAAAAGGAACCTGTGTCTTAATATAAAATTGTATTTCTGCTTTCCCCATCCCATAGCATTAAGCACAACATCCTACACCCAGGAGGCACTCAGTATATTATTTTCATTGCTATGAGTTCCTGCTTAAGGCCTGCTGCATTTTAGAATACTCCTTTGACTCTATCCCATCAGTGGTGTGGGGCAGAAATGAGAGGCAGGATGTAGAGGGCTGATGGGAGGGTGGCAAGAATATTTAGGAATGGTACTGCCTGACACTTGCCATGACTGTTTGAGACTGCCTCTACTGAGAGTATCTTAAGAGGAAAGATTTGGGGTATAGACAGTAGCTTTATATTTATGTGTAGAGTTCCCTTGATGTGATTATGTTGCCTTTGGGGAAATGAGATTCCTAGTGATCATTACCAGAAGTTCAGTAATAGATACATTGCCTTAATTTGAAATGGTTGGGTTTTTCTCCAAAAATTTTTCTCTATCTCTGTTGATCCAGAGATGTTGGCATGACACAGACAATGCAGGACAAATGCCAGAACATTAAGGAATAAACAGGCATATAAAGTGGACTGGACATGATATTTTCAACCTAAGAGAACTTTTTATTGAACAGTTGTTCTAGGTAGACTTGGGCCTCCCAGGCTTAGTAAGGAAACATAATATTAAATTCCAGTAGATTATCACTGAATAATACAGTTTCTTGCCCAAGACACACAGAACCTCCTTTTCTTGAAGTTTCACTATTTATCCAGGAAGGATGATGATTGGGTGCAGTTTGTTCATTCTCAAATCATCTTGTGTATCTATACAGGGCTGCCAACTTCAAAAATTTTACATTTATCCAGTTGAGTGGTGAGTTCTCAAGAGGCAAGGGACTTGACGTCGGTGCACGGGTTTGGAAAGGAAGCAACGTTCTCCTCTTTTTCTGTGATGTCGACATCTACTTTACCTCTGAATTCCTCAATACGTGTAGGCTGAACACACAACCAGGTATGGTTTCCCAAGGTGAAGTGCCCATTGCCCATTGAATAGGTATGGACATAAGCTAATGGGGACCATCTTCTGGAGCATACACGAAGCTGAGCAGAGGTTCCCAGGACCTTTCAAGGGATGCATGTTGTTCAGAGCTGAGAGCAGGGGCAGAGAGAGGGTACAATAAAAACTAATATTTATATAGCTTTTATTTTGTGCCAGGCACTGTGCTAAGTGCTTTAAAAATATCTCATTTGAGCCTCACAACAACCCCTAGAGGGAGAAGCTATCATAAGACCCATTTTACAGATGAGGACACTGAGGCAAATAGAGGTTAAGTGACTTGCTCAAGGTCATATAGCTAGTAAGTGTCTATAGCCAAATTTGAACTCAAGTCTTCATGACTCTAGGCCCAACACCGTCTAGTCAGAAGAGCTTCCCAATACTAGAAACTCCTGTCATTCTAATGGATCTGAATTAGTACTAGAAATTCATTTTCTTTATGTTTTTCTGTCTTCAGGTCATGCCTCAAAAATTATTAATCTACATGGATCAAATCCTTTAAAACTAAACTCAAGCCATACTTCTTGCAGTAATTGATCCCATTTAAGAAAAATAACTGTCAGTGGCTTATTAACCCTAACCTAATACTAGTCTGCAGATGCTTGGCAGACAAAAAGAAAACTAGTGATAGGGGAAGTTGTTGTTTCTTTTAATCCTTCTAAGTGGGAAGTTCTACTAGTTCATTGGCCAGTCTTCTTGGATGATGCTTAATCCCATGCCACTATTACAGGGTCCAGGACCAATAGCTTCCTCATCCCAGAGCCCAAGTACTTCTAAGATGAGCCACCTATGATGCCAGAAATAGACAGATTCACTGAGCTTAGTGTCATGCATGCACATGCTCCTTGGAATGGTTCCCATAAATTTAATGCACAAGCCGCCCTCCCACCCCTTGAATTTAAGAAAATGTTTATTTTCTAATTTGTAGGGAAAAAAGTGTTTTATCCAGTCCTTTTCAGTCAGTACAATCCTGGAATAATTTATGGTCATCATGATTCAGTTCCACCCTTAGAACAACAACTGGTGAGTAATTTGAATATGTGCAACACTATTTGAAGAACCATTTAAAAGACTCATGGGATACTTGTTTATGAGAAGGTGGATTGCCTTGATTTCTTTTCTCATTTTTGTTTACGTGAATGTCTTTTTTTCTGCTTCTCAAGGGTTTTCTTGGTCAAAGTGCTTACAGTACTTGAAGATAAAGAACAGTTAAAAACTACCCCAAATTCTAGCATGTATCTAGGACTTCTTACTTCATAAAACCATTCAGTTTTACTTTCTTTCCTTATTTCTTCATCTGTTCAAAAGGGATAGTAATATTTGTACTTCCTCTTTCACAGAGTTGAAGTAAGGAATGTGCTCTGAAATGAAGTAAATAATGTGCTCTGAAAACTGTGAAGAGTTAAAGGATAAACAAAAGATAAACAATAACTAAAACTATTACTGTCATCATCATTATTATCAAGAAAGGAACTCCTTTAGGTGATGAATTTTGAATGACATGTTCCAGATTCCTTTCCAGGAATGTTGTATGGGTGGAAGGAAGGAAGAAAGGAAGGAAGGAAGATAGCTTCAACTCATCTTTGTCTTTTATTCTGGCCAATCAATGACATTTCTCTCAATTTTCATTGTTGAATTGTAGCATCCTCTTCTTTACCTAAATCCTTTCCCCAATCCCTCTCCAACGAATCCTGTCCCCATTTAGCTTATCTTCATTATTCCTGATAAAATTGACTTTCCTGCCTAAATCTTCACTGTTGTGCTATTATGCTATTATCATCCAATTCCCCTTTATATATCATAGAACAAGTCCATGGCAATTCCTATGTGATTCACAGCTTATCACCAGATGGCCCATATTACATCCATGCCTCAGACTTAACATGACCCCCCTCTGTGAATGCTCAGAAATCTCTTTTTTACTCTTAGCTCAACTCTTTCTCTGTGTTTCTCCTTATATTACCTTTGCTTACCTTCTTGCATTCCACCAAGTAAGTACTTATTCTAACAAGTCCGTCACTGAAATAGCTTGTGTAATCTCATCTCCTCCATTAAGTTGTCATAGACTGATGAGAGCAGAGAACATTGTTTTACTCTGTTCAGTCTGTATAGAGAATTCTGGATTCCCTCTTCAACCTTTACCCAAGTAAGCATATACCCTTATTGCTCATCTCTAAAAGTCATTTATCCTTCAATCATACTTTATTATTAATTCTGGACCTGGAATAATATTGGTGAGCTCCTGTGAGTCCTTTCTATGTGTGCATCTGCTTTAATGTTGTTTGTCTTCAGTTGTAAGAACCAGAAGACAGATGCTTTCTACTAACTCTAAAAGCTTGTTGATAATGAAAGAAAATGTGTCATCACTTATAGTAGGCTTAGTGGAATACATGGGAAAGATAGCATCTGGACCACTTTCGAACATATTATTATTCAAAAGAAAGATTGTGAGATCCTTGGTATCAAGATCTTTTTTTTGTTTGCCTTTCTTTATATTCCCAACACTTAGCAAAATGTCTGGCATATAGTAGGTACTGATTAAATGGTAGTTTACCTGAAACATGCCATTCTGTGATACAGAAAAACTTTCTTATGTTTAGTATGGCAGATGCTGTTTATCAGCATCTTTTTCAATTTTTAGCCAGGTAAGAAATATTATGATGTGGAAAGATGGACTAAGAAGCAAAAATACTGTACACATCCTTTATTAACCACAAGGCAGGCATTTCAAGAAGGAATTAAAAATTAATTGGAAAGGGTAGATCCAAGATGGTGAACTAAAGGCAAGGACTCGCTTGAGTTCTCTTGAATTCCCCTCCAAACAACTTTAAAATAATGCCTTAAAATACATTTTGGAGCCATAGAATGAACAAAGGGACAAGTGAAATATTTGGCAACTTAGAAGGTTGGCAGGAAAGGTCTCACTTAGTGGGGTGACTGTGGAGCACAATTCTTCACAGGCTGAACCCTAAATAGTCAGTAGCAGACCTTAGAGGCAACTGAATGTATAACAGTGGTTTCTGGAGCTCTCATCTCACAGATGGTAGTGGGGTTCAGACAACTGGTCAGAAGGGGATTGCAGCAGATCCTTTGCTGGCATTGGGTGCAGTACTATGTTGCATTGCCATTCTATTGTTCTAGGTCACAGGCTTAGGATGATAAAGAGCTCTATCACACTAGAGTATGTGGCTACAGGGGAGTGGGGTCCCTAGTCACAGTTCCAGGGCAGAAAAGAGTGCTTGTGTTCACTCACAGATCACAGCACAGGTCAGAAGAGCAGTGAACACATCTCTCCTTAGATCATACCATCTTGGAAGAACTGAAAACTTACAAATCCCAGAAGTGACTCTGAAAGCAGCAACATGAAAAAAATGAAAGCTTAGGACTGTCAGAGCCCAATGTTAACATAAAGGAAATAAGCTATAAAAATAAATAACAAAATAAAGAACCTGACCATAGAAAGATACTATGATGACAAGGAAGATCAAAACACAAACTCAGAAGACAGTAAGACCCCCCCAAAAAATAAAACAACAAACAACGCTATATCTAAAGCCTGAAACAAAAATGTGAATTGGTTTCAGGTCCAAAAAGAGTTCCTGGAAGATCTTCACAAGGATTTTAAAAATCAGATAAGAGGTAGAGGAAAAAGTGGGGAGGAAATGAGAATGATCCAAGAAGATCATGAATGAGTCAACAGCTTTCAGACATTGCTTAGCTGTATGACCCTGGCCAAGTCACTTAATCCCAGTTGCCTAACTCTTGCCATTCTTTTGTCTTGGAACTGATACTTGAATCAATTCTAAGACAGAAGGTAATGATTTTTTTTAAAAGAGAAGGTCAATAGTTTGGTAAAGGAAGCACAATAAATAATGAAAAAATACTGTAAAAACAGAAAAAGGAGGAAGAAAGAAAAGGAAAGAGGAAAGGGGGAGGAAGAGGAGAGAGAAAGGAAGAGATGAAGGAATGAAAGAAGGAAGAAGGGAAGGAAGGAGGAAAAGAGGAAGAAAAGGAGGAAAGAAATTGATTCAAAGAAATATTTTGTTAAAAATAACAGCATGTAATAGTTTGCATTATAGTTTTTTAAGGTTTGCAAATCACTTATATTTAAGTAAAGTTCTCATTAGATCTTCATAACCACCCTGTAAGTTAGGTGGTGTTATTTTCCCCATTTTACAGTTGAGACAGAGGTTAGGTGATTTTCCCAAGGTCACACAGTTAGTATCTTACACAATATTTGATCCCAAGCCTTCTTGGCTCTCAGTACAGCATTCTTCTATCCATTGTGTTACCTCGCTGCCTTTGTAAAACATATATGAAATATGATGTTAAGATTTTTAAGAAGCTCCCACCCAGCATTTGGAGCAAGTTCTTCTGTGGCTGCCTAACAGGACATTCCCAGGATGAACTAGCAGGAATGGGGTGTGATCTTCATCAATTCAAGGAAGATGCATGCTAATTGAATTCATTGATATTTGAGTATTTGGCAGAGGTAGGAGGAAGGCATTATAATTATTTCTGGGTTTCTTTTTCCTCTATTGTGGTCATATATTAGATTAGAGTCCAAGTGGGATAACTGTAAGCTCAGTATAGGAAAGTGAGGCTGCTTCTACCTCAGGCAGAGTTTCTAAGTAGCTCATCATTTTATTCTAGATCATTTTGAGCCTCTTTACTCTGACTTATGGCCCACAGCACTTTAGGAAACGGCTTTTTAAGAGGCATTGTATTTTATTAGATAAAGTACTGGATTTGGAGTCAGGAAATCATGGCTTTGAATGAAGAAGTGCTCCTGGCAAATCATTTAAACCTCTGTCAATATCCATTTCCTCATCTGCAAAATGGGGATAATAATAGCCCCTACCTCAGAGGGTTGCTGTAAGGATCAGATGAGATGGAGTACATGCGGCATTTTCCAAACCTTAAAGATCCATATAAAGGTTAACTATTTTACCTCTAATTGTGATTTTGAGACCTCCATCCTGCCCTACTCTCTTACCCAAAACTGGACAATTTGCCATGCTAAAAAATGCCTTCATTTTTAAGAAGCCATCTCTGCCTTTACAAATAATGATTACTACTACTAATAACTTATGTGTATATAGTACTTTAACATTTGCACTTTACATATGTTATCTCTTTTGACCAATACTGGGAAGTAGATGTTATTATTATCCCTATTTCACAGATGAAGAAAGTGAGGCAGATAAAGGCTTAGTGACTTACCCTGGGCCACCCAGTTGGTAAGTGTCTAAAGCTGGATTTGAACTCAAGTTTTACTGACTCTAAGATCAGCATCTACTGCACCATCTAGCTGTCTCCCCAGTCCCATAGTAGGTACTTAATAAATATTGTTGACCTGCCATGGGCCCTCTTCTTTTCTCCTTCTAGATTATTTCATTTGGTGACTTCATTAGCTCCCATGGATTTAATCACCTTCTCTATGCTGATGATTTTCAAATCTACCTTGCCTATTCCAGTTTCTCTGTTGACCTCTGATCTCACATCTTGAATTGGATGTCCAGCAGAGACATTTTAAACTCTGTAAAACCCAAACTGAAGTCATCATCTTTCCCCCTAACTCTATCCCTTCATACCTACCCGGTTACAGGAGAGAGTTTCACTATCCTCCCAGTATCTCAGGCTTACAACCCAGGAGTCATCCTGGGCTCCTCACCATCTCTCATCCCTACATCCAAACCATTGCCAAGACCTGTCCATTTCCTCTTTACAACATCTCTCCAACACCCTCCTCTTCTCAACTCTGACACTGCTACCACTCTGGTGCAGTCCCTCTTCACCTCATACCTAGATTACTGAATTAACCTGGTAGTGGCTCTGCTTCCCTCAAGCCTCTCCCCATTATGATTCATCCTCTGCCTCATCCTCATCATCAACTGTTAAGGCAATTTTCCAAAAACACAATTGGGACCATGTGCCCCCTGCCCCCACTTAATAAACTCTAGTGCCTTCGTATTGCCTCCAAGTGACAATACATAATGCCCTATTTGGCATTCAAAGAAATTCATAACTTACCCCACTCCTGCCTTTTCACCTTAGTCCTCAACACACACTCTTCCATCCAGTGACACTGGTTTCCTGGCTTTTTCACCAATTCTAGGAATTTTCCCTGTCTATCCCCTATACTTGGAGAATTCTTCCTTCTCCACTCTGAATACTGACCTCCCTGGCTTCCTTTGGTTATTGTCCTTTGGTACTCAAAGAAGATCAAAATGGCATTGCTGAGTGATGTCTTTTGACTAGTGCATAACTTGAATTTAAATAAGTGAGGCAGTTGTGCAAAGTCTTCAGCTTCATTCTCTTCTAGAGTCATTGAAGTTCAATGGCAAGATAAAAGTCAAGATAATGGTTCAGTATGCAATGGATGACACTGGCATCTTTAATGTCTTACCAAGTTCTAAGCTCTCCACTGTGCCCACTTCCACTGCTTTCATGGTCATTGGAACAAATTACTCTCATCTGCCCCTTCCACCTAGGAAAGTCTTCATATAACTGAGATAGATACTCCCCTAACTCACAGTTGGGTTTGAGGCCTGGTGTTTGCCCTCAATTTGGTTTAGCCCACCTTTCAAGATGGTTTACCAATGTGTGACTGCTGTTCATGCTATAGCTTCTTGGAACCCCGGATGAGAGCAGGTGGCAGATGGACAGCTCCAAAAAAAGGACTCAATAACCCCTCATACCAGAGGTACTACTCTTCCCTGAACCATCCTGTATACCTCTTGGCTTCCTTTAGGTCCCAAGTAAAATCCCACCTTTTACAGGAAATCTTCCCTAACCCCACTTAATTCCAATACTTTCCATCTCTTAATTATTTCCCATTTATCCTGTGTAGGACTTGGTTTTGTATGTAATTGTTTGCATGTTATATCTCTCATTAAATTGTACACTTCTTGAGGACAGAAATTGTTTTCTACATCTTTGTATCCCCAGAGTTTAGCACATAATAGATGTTTAATAAATGCTGATTGATTGATTATCTCCTTGGCAGAGCAGGGCTGAACCAATTTATGATTGAGCGGTATGGGACCATTGAAATACATCTCCTCCCATCATGAAACAATTTGGGACAACAGGACCAAGAATTATGTGACCCAAGTCAATAGGGAAGAGATGTTTCTTAGCATATAAGACTACCAGAAAAAGGCAAATTTAATCCATTTTTGCCATTGCTCAGACTTGTCTTCATCAACCTACACATTTCCAGCATATAGCTCCTAAATAGAGTTCACTCTTTAATCCAAAAAATATCCAAATCAAGGTAATTGTATTTTTTCCTGCCCCCTTTTTTTAATCCAGTGAATTGCCCAGGCAGGTGGAGGGAATGTAAAGCTAAGAGTTGGAATTGAATAGTTTTTCATTCCTCAGTACAGCCGGGTACATACCAGGAACTCCAAAACAGCATCTCTCCAGAACTTCCTGCATTCAAGAATTTTTTCTACTTGGTGCTAATTTGATTTCCCTGCCACGTTGGAGATGTTGTATAACAATTCTTTGTTCCAAAGTCAAATGACATCATCATGGAGGTGGGCCAGTGGAGACAACCTTTGCCAACACAGCCTTCCCTTCCTGAGGACTGGCCTTCTCCCTTAACCAAAGCTAAAGCACAGTCATGGTGTAGAGTGCAGCTTGATGTGTAAATAACATGCACATCTGCTTCTGGGTCATCCTGGGGCTGAGATCGTACATTAGGGAGTAGAGAACAAAAGCCGGGGTAACCAAGCAGCAGCCCAGCATCCCAGGAGCATCCCATCACCTGCCGAGAACTCAAAGAGACCGAGGAGATCTTTGAGCCCAACTCATGATTTTATAGATGAAGAACTGTGGCCCAGAGATATTAAGTGAATCCTTCAGCCTTTCTTCAATGCAATGTTTAAACAAAAACCTAACTTGGCTGCTTCTGCAGAACACCAAAGGGCATTCTCTTATATCACGAAACAGAGCTGGACAAAGCCAGGCGGTCACTCTGCTAACAGATGTTGCTTCTTCTTCTTGGATGGCCTCATGTAAATGCTGTTGGAACCGTCTAGCAAAAAAATAGTTTTGAGATGAATAGGCTCAGTCTGTATTTGGGACTCAGACTTAAAATGCTCTTTTCTTAAACTAACAACATGGGAAAACTGCTCACTTGCTCCCCAACCCCTACTCTTTCTGGTGGACACTGTTGGAGGGTAATGCCTCAGAGAGCTTCCTTGTCTTTTGAGTTGTTCTCCATCCCTTCCCTTGATTTCATAAGCTCCTGTCTGGCTCCTTGCCATGTTCTTTCACTGACTGTTGAGCCTGCGGTAAAGATTGCTCTTCTATTAGGCTATTTAGTTGCTCCTAAACTTGGTTTCACTCCCTCTCCCTCTTCCTCTCCCTCTCTCTCTCTGTTTCTCCCTCTCCCTGTCCCTCTCTCCCCCTCTCTCTTTCTCTCTCTCCCTCCCTCCTTTTCTCTTTCTCTCTCTCACCCCTCTCCTTCGTCTTCTCTCTCTCTTTTTTTTCTCTCTCTCCCTCTCCTCCCTCTCTCTCTCCTTCTCTCTTTCTCTCTCCCTCCCTCTCTCTTTCTCTCTCGCTCACCCCTCTCCTTCTTCTCTCTCTCTTTTTCTCTCTCTTCCTCTCCTCCTCTCTCCCTCTCTCTCTCTTTCTCTCTCTGTCTCCCTTTCTCTGTCTCCCTCTCCTTCCTTCTCTCTCCCCCCTCTCCTTCCTTCCTTCCTTCTTTACTTTCTCCCTCTTCTTCTTTCTCTTTCTCTCTCTCTCCCTCCCTCCTCCTCCCTCTCTCTCTCTCCCTCTCTCCCTCCTCTCTCTCCCTCTATGTCTTTCTCACTGTCTCTGTTACTCTCTGTCTCTAAACCCCTATACCCCTTTGGGTCTCTCAATCTTCTCTCTCAGTCTCTCTTCTCTGTTTCTGTCTTGTTTGTGTTTTCCTTTGCCCATACCTTCAGTTTATTCAAATGAAATAACATGTGAAGTATTTTCTAAACTTTAATAAACTACATAAATTCTAGCTATTATTCAGTGCAACGTGTAATGATGCAAGTCACTCTGCTAGATTCTAGATGCACAAAAATAAAGATGAAATATAGCATCTATCCTCAAGGAACTTATCTGGAGAATACATTATATATAAACATATATAGTGAATAAAAGCAAGATAATTTGAGGGGAAAGAAAATATTAACAACTTGGAAGATCAAGGAAGGCTTCCTATAGGAGGCAGCACCTAAGCTGAACTTGGAAGCAAGTTCTAGGTTCTGTGAGATAAGGGTATATAGGGAGGTACATAGGGAATAGCCTATGCAAAGGCATGAAAATGGGAGATTGAATACTCGTTTCAGAGAGCAGTAAATAGGCTAATTTAGCTGGAATGAAGCTTACATAAAGAACAATATAAAATAAGTCTGGAAAAGTAGGCTGGAGCTAGTTTGTGAAAGGTTTTAAATACAGAAAGGTGGTCCTAGAAGCAATAGGGAGCCACTGAAGAATGTAGGGCAACTAGGTGGCACTGATATCTACTGATAGAGTGCCAGACCTGGAGTCAGAAAGATTCATCTTCATGACTTCAAATCTGGACTCAGATACTTACTAGCTGTGTGACCCTAGGCAAGTCTCTTAACTCTGCTCAGTTTTCTCAACTATAAAATGAGCGGGGGGAGGAAATGGCAAACCACTCTAGTATCTTTGCCAAGAAAATTCCAAAAGGGGTCACAAAGAGTCAGACATAACTGAAATTACTGAACTACCACAAAGAGTTAATTTTAGGTTTTGTAGCTTTTGGTTCCAAAAATTAAACAGTACTGTTTCAGCTGCGACAGTTGTATTGTATCCTTAACTAAAAGGAAGAAAATTTGCCCTCCTTTCTGATTCAGGGGTATGGACAGATTGTCCATAGTAAGATGGGTACTATATTTAGTGTGCTGTTCTCAGAGGTCTGTTAATACTCATTTTTGTGTCCAAAAAGCCTTCCCCATTTATTCCACGAAAGTTACTGTGCTTTCCTCCTTTCAGGTTATAAAAAAAGAAACTGGATTTTGGAGAGACTTTGGATTTGGAATGACTTGTCAGTACCGGTCAGACTTCATCAATATAGGTAAGAAAAATGATCTCAGTGAATTCTACTTCTGCACTGCCCCCCAGAGGTCATTATTGTCCTCTGTGGAGGTGAATGGAAGGAATATGGTCAAAAAGTCCAGAGTTTGAAAGCCCCTATTTGTCCCTGTCTTGATTTCAGTTATTTTCCTGAAAATGGGGACTCAGAGAACAAGCAAACAAACAAACAAACAAACAAACAAAAAATTGAGTAGGTAAAGGAAGCCTTGTGGAAAACAAAAACAATCTCACACTTCCAGGTTATTTATGCTGCCCCTTTGGGATCTCAGACCATTATTAACTAACTGTGTCTTTCACATACAAAAATGATGCTACTAATGCTGCCTGGGCCAACTGGGTCCAGTTGCAGGTTGGATTTGCTCTGATTTCCCTTTATCTCTTCCCCACCAACTGCCTCCCTCCTCTCCCACCCTTAAACTCAGCCTCCTTGCAGATTAAACCTCATGTCTTTTAGCATGTAGAGCTTAAAAACTTTGGTATTTACTTTCTGCAATATTCACATCATAGTCATTCTCTATCTTGCAATTCTGTAACTAATTTTTCTTTCCAAACTCCTTTAATTCATAAAATGCTATGTCACATTTTTGTATTATATGTTGTTTTCTTTGTCTTCTCAGCGCGTGTGAGAAGAGTAGGCAGGATTTTAGAACGGAAAGTAAAACAAAATTGAATCTTTAAAAAAATCATAAAATGCTACTTCAACCTGCAACCTCTAGGTGAAACAGTGACAAAAAGTATATAGGGAAAATCCCCTACAATTGGTTTATAACCTATAGCACTGGATTTGGAGTCAATAGATCTTCATATTTAATTTCAGTACTTGCTAGCTTTGAGTCTTTGGGCAAAGCCATAATGCTATTGATCTTGTTTTACTATCTCATGGTTATTGTGAAGAGTTCCTTTTTAAGTGCTAAATAATGATAGTAATAACTTATATATGTATAGATAATCCTTTAAATTTTATAAAAACAAGCACAACTTCCTAAAAGCCCAAACCATAATCTTTATCCCAATGAGGAAGAAGACAATGGAAAAACCAGAAAATGCCAGCCAGGATAATAAATGCCCAGCAAGGACTTTTAGTGCCTTGGCATAGCCTAGCAATTGGGTTTTAGTAGTAACAGAGTTTGAGCTAACACAGAGACCAGCATGATGAAAGGGCTGCTATTTATTTAAGAAGTAGACAAGACCCATCCAACATGAAGATATCAAACAAAAGTCTGTGGTCACATGAATATGTTAAAAGACTTACTGGCATCCTGAAGTCAAAGTTGAATGGAAAGAATGTGTTAAAAACAATGAACACATATATCAGCTTTAATGCATACTTTTAGAATTATAAAATAAAAATATTTTAGGAAGATTTGTAAAGTTTTCTACAGAGGGAAAAGTGACTGGGACAAAAGCCAGTGCATCTAACATCAGTAACAGTTTTAGAAAGTAACCTAAAAAATCTGTATAATAATGAAATACAGGATCTATTGCCTTAAGGCAGTTAGAGAAAAGCCAAAGAAGATTGAAGAAGATTGAAGAACATTCTCAGAGAACATCATGAGTCAGTCAAAAAATGCTTTCGCAACAAGCAGATATCTTTTTATGTAGTGAAGTCTGACAAATAGTACCTGCCATTGGATTTGTTGAATTAGTTTGGAAATAGCAATGATGGAGCCTATGAAATAGTAATATGCAGGAATGGAGTCCAAAGGTGCTTCATTAGTGACATGCATATTTGTGAACTTAGTTCAGTGCCCGATACATACTAGGCACTTAATAAGTGCTTGTTTTCCTCTTTCCTCCCTCTCTTTCCCCATCTCTCCTTCCCTTCCCCTTCCTTCCTTCCTTCCTCCCTTTCTCCCTTCTTTCCTTCCTTCCTTCTTCCCTCCTTCCCTTTCTCCCTTCCTTCCTTCTTTTCTTCCTCACAAATGAAAGCCACACAGCACTTTTAACATGAGAATTTTGATACAGAGGATTCAAGATGGAAAGATGTTGCTACAAATTTTTCAACAGGAGTTTGAAACCATGTCTCTGTCAACCATGAGAGATAGCTTCATAAAGAGGATAGAGAACTGACTCTGAAGTCAGAGGACCTGGGTTCAAATCTAATCTCTGACTTTTATTGCTCATGTAATCTTAGGCAAGTCACTTAACCTCTCTGGGCCCCAGTTTCCTCATTTTTAAAATGAGGGACAAAGATTCATTTCAGTGACCTCTGAGGTTCCTTTCAGCTCTTGATGATGTGAATCTCTAGAGTTCTCCATTTCCTCATCTATAAAATGAAGAAAATCAGACTAGATGACTTCCAAGGTCCATTCTAACTCTAAATGTTTACCTTCTGCTCCTCAAAAGAGCCAAATAAATGACTCTCATACTGACTTTCTCTTTAAAGCCTTAACTTTGATTTGCCTGATAAGGTAGAAAGTAATTCTTCGTTATCTTCAGAATTCTAGAAGGTTCAAATGAGGACAGAGATTCTAAAACAGATGGAAATGACTATGACAACTTCTTAGAAATGTCTCTTTTCCATAATGACGAACTCATATCCATGCCCAGTGGGAATATACGGATGTTCAGAAAGCGGGATCTCATGGGGGTCTTTCTCTCATTTGGCAGGTGGGTTTGACCTGGACATCAAAGGCTGGGGAGGGGAAGACGTGCACCTGTACCGCAAATACCTGCATAGCAACCTCATTGTGGTTCGGACTCCCGTGCGGGGGCTTTTCCACCTCTGGCATGAGAAGCAGTGCGTGGATGAGCTGACTCCCGAACAGTATAAGATGTGCATGCAATCCAAGGCCATGAACGAGGCATCCCATGGGCAGCTGGGGATGCTCGTCTTCAGGCACGAGATCGAAGCCCACCTGCGCAAACAGAAGACGAGTAGCCAGAAGACATGACGTCCTCCGGGAGGCTGTTCTCTTCTCTTAGAGATTTATGGGAAACAATCACTGTTGCCCCGGAGGAGGCTATGGTGAAAGATGGGGAAAAAGCATCCAGTTAATCAGGGGTTAGAGGAGAATGACTGTAACCTCTCTCTGCCTGCACAAAGCTTAAGAAGCCTCCATTAGTTGCTCCACTTCACTTGGCAGTGTCTGACAAAGGCAGAGATGATTGTGAGGTTCAAAGCGGATGAAGGCAGAAGAGTTCTGATTACTGACTGTGTATCCATTCTGGGGAGATGAGAGCTGTTGTTTTCTCAGCTCCTTGAGACCTTAACGTATGAAGGCTAATAATGTCTTTGACTTAGACTGAGAGGCAGTCGCTTTTATTTCTAAGGGGAAGAACATCTCAATTCAGACTCTCAAGACTCTTTAAAAGCTGTGAGATCAAAAGGCTGGCAGGGTGGAGGGGTATGAAATTTGGAACTTTCATGCATTCACTAATCAAAACCAAAATGAACCAAAAATTAAAAGCCATACACATATATTTTGTCACTTTCTTCTAAGATTAACCAGAATTAATCTGTCCATCTGTTGGGTAGTAATTCTTAACTGATTCCATTTGTTTATTTTATTTAAAAGTGAGCTTTTTTTTTGCTTGTCTTTATATTCTGCTTATTTAAATGTCATTTTGCAAGCCTTACTGAGAGAGAGCACAACTTCCTGTACATTTTAATGTTTTTTTTCAGAAGACATTTTTAGATACATTATGTGAATATTCAGAAGTTCATAACATACAACTCAAGAACTACATGAAAGCAGATGCCAAAGGATGGATGCATCCTGTCAGGCAGTCACAGAGTTCTAAACAGTTCAGTAATGTGAAATGCACAGCTTGGGGCTATTGATAAGCAAGAGACGTATTGATATGGCTATCTGGAGAGTACTCCTGAAAGGGAGAAATTGAACACTACAAAGGAAGGAAACATTTTTTCACCTGGATACAAAGGCGGGGTGGGGGGAACCTGTCCAATGAGGCTGGTGATTTCTTGATTCATTCTAAACTCTTCATACACATTTCTCCTCAGGAAAACTGGGGACCACTTCAAATAAACCAAAGCAAGCTGTGTGAACCAAACAATCTCTTTTCAAAAGCAGGGTGCTCTTCCTGGCTTCTGGCCTTCTTGAGTTAAAAGTGCAGAAAAATATATTTTTGTGAACAACCAATGAGTTTGTCTCAAGGAATGGAACCAATTCTTGTGCATCTCCTCATCCTAAGTCACTCTGGACACAGATAAATGAGCCCTCTTTTCTCATCAGCAGTGTGTACACTTTGGTTACCGGGACACTTCTGAACACTGTCTTATTACTGTTTCAAATTGTTGTTTTAATATGGCCAGTTTTATGTGGTTTCTGCATCTCATTTTAAGTTGGTTGAGTCATTAGCCAACAACAGGTGCATGGGCCATGTTACTGATTTACTTCCCTGCCTTCTGTTTGCCCACCGTGAACTCAAGGCTGACAAGCTTCATGTTCATTCAAGCTGGTGTTGTGTAAAACATGAATCGTAATGGTCTGTACCAGTAGTTTGTAACAATTTAAATAAAAACACAATACATGAATGTTAATGGCATTGGACAACTAATAAAGGAAGACAAGCATTGATGCTGTGCGCTCAGAATATATGATTTGGGCCTCCTTTTTGCTGGAGGAAAGTAAGATTTAAATTCTGTTGTCTGGAAGAAACTTGATGAATTCCTAATTTAAACTGCATATTGACCTTAACAGCATTCTTTTCAATCATTTTTAATATTGACATCCCCATTGTGAGTTTTATTTGTGTGCTTAGGTTTCTTTTTTCCTCTTTTTTAAAACGTTTACCTTCTTAAAATCAATACCAAGAATTAGTTCCAAGGCAGAAGAGCCATAAGGGTTAAGCAATTGGGGTTAAGCAAAAGTGACTTGCTCAGGGTCACACAGCTAGGAAGTGTCTGAGGCCAGATTTGAAACCAGGTCCTCTTGTCTCTAGCCTGGATCTATCTATTGAGCCACCTAGTTGCCCCTTGGGCTTCGTTTTCCAACAGCATGAATGCATTTGTGGTGATCTCACATTTTCTCATCTAGTTTCTCTTATCATTCAGAGAACCCATTTCTAGGACAGCTAACCAAGGTGATGGCTTCATTTTCTTCATTCAGGAAACTGAACCAAACCCTCTGGTCCACATGAGGATGGAACCGTTGGCCTTGGTCTCAGTGTGCTACCTCTGACGGACCACACTAATTAGTCACTCATTTAACCGTGGTCCACAAGATGCTCAAAACGTGTTCCGCTGGCTCCCTGTCGTGCACAAGAAAGTTAGAAAAAGAAGTGGGGAAAGTGGCAATCCTAACAAATCACAATGGGAAATGCATTGATTTTTAAAATATTCATAGATCAGATCACACCAAAGTGTAAGCAAAGCCACCACCCAAGAAGGCCCTCCAGTTCATCGAGGCCCATGAAAGGAGAAAATCCTCCAGGGCACATAGCAAAGGTGTTTCTGGGACTGGTGAGTCTGGGGTGAATGTGAGCATGGCTTTTATAAAATATGGGTGAAGGAGTAGAAGAATTTAATGTAGGTTTGTCATTTGTTATCCCAGATAAGTGGGCTAATCCCATCATGGGTACCATGTTCACTGAGGGACGCCATATTTTAAGAAAGACATTGATAAGATGAAGCACATCTGAAGGAAACACAGGAAGGTAACGTTTTCTGAATTCCTGGCGTTTGAGGACCAGTTGAAGGAACCAAGGATGTGTTTCCTAGAAAAGAGAAGCCTCAGTGTGAGAGAGCAAGCCTGGTGTGTTTGGCAGGTGTTGTGAATTTAGCCTTTCTTTGGTTTGGTCCTAAAGGGTAGAACCGGGAGTACTGGGGGAAGTTACAGTAGATCTCAATTTTAGGCTTGATGTCAGAAAAAAAAAAACTTCCTAACAGTGAGAGTTGTGAAATAAATGAAATAAGATGCCTCGGGAAATTGTGTCTCCCTTGATCGAAGGTCTTCTGGCAGAGGCTTACTGACCCCTTGTTGGGCACATTGTAAAAAGGATCCTTATTTAATTACAAAGTGGAGTAGATGGCCTCCAAGGATGCTTTCAGCTCTGAGATTTTGTGATTCTGTAGTGGGGAGCCCTGGCTTAGAGAATGAGGCTGCTAGAAATCTGCAAAGAGGAGTTTCCTTCAGAGTACAGCTCTCCTTTCACACCAGTCAGGAGTGCTGAACAGAATAGTGTTCCATTATTGGTCTAGAGGACCTCTAAGGTCTTTTCCAGGATAATATGATTCTTTTCCTGTGAGATGAACGAGTCTCATGGGTATGACAGAAGTCATGCAAACCCAAACAACATAATATTTTAATATAATAATATTTTTGATTGATCACCAAAAAAAATCAAAGTCATTTGCTTTGAGCTAACTCTTCTTTTCTCCATTTATACCCCTCAACAATATCTTTCACCTCAAGGCTAACCCCTCTCTGGATTCCCCTGACCATTTTCTCTACTTTTTTCTCCAGTCCATGTCGCCCAATCTCATTCTCTCAACCTCTTCCTATTTACCATGCCTTTATGCTGCCTACAAACATGTTTCTCTCTCATCCTAGGGGGAAAACCCCCTACAATTCCTGCAAGCTATGGCCCTAAATCTTCTCTTTTTATTCAGCCAAACTTTGCAAAAAAACTGTCTATACTTATTGCTTCCATTTCTCAACTCTATAATATGTCTTCTTACCTCATTCATTTTCTAACTGAAACTGCCCTTTCCCAAGTTAACAATGATCTTTTGTTGGCAGTCATAAAAACCTCTTTTTAGTCCTTCTTGACCTCCCCTCAGCCTCCTTTCCATCTACATGTTCTGCTTCTCTAGCCTCATTCTACCTTTCTGTCCTTCTAACACATCACTCCCTTCTATATTCTCTTTTGTCCAGCCAAACCTGCCTTCATCCTGTTCCTCCCACACAACATTCCATCTCCCAACTCTCTTTTTGCCTTGGCTATCACCCATGCCTAAAATGTTTTCCTTCCTCCCAGCTTAGTCTTTGAATATCTGAGAAAATTTTGCAGCTTTGTCCTTGGATCCCCAGCACCAGGAACAGGGCTCTCTGGATTTGGGGGCCCAAAGTTCTGATTCTCTGGAGACCATATTCCATGACTCACTGTCACATAGCATCATGGGAGGCTTTTTGATGCCAAAGAGAGTTGTGTGTGCCTGGGGGCAGGTTGGGATTATTCAAAGTACTCAAGGATAGAAAAAAGCAGATCCAGTTTCTCTCTTCCTCCTATTCAACTCCAGGCCAAGCTCACTGTGAATGCCCTTTTATGTTTTAGCCAAATTGGAGCCACTCTGTCTTGATTGCATCATTTTAAACAAGCCACCATTATACCAGAGGTGGAGTTTCCCAATATTTCTATTTGATTATATCTTTCCTCCTTCAAGACCCAAGGGGCTGCCTCTGAAGTTTTTCCTGATTTCTCAGCTAGCAATAACTATCCCCTCTACCAATGGCTATAGATGTGAAGTGACTTTCCTAGGGTCCCATAGGTAATTAAGTGACAGAATTTGAACTCATATCTTCTAGTTATAATGGCCTCAGGCACTGGACTTGGAATCTGGTATACTCATCTTTCTGAGTTTAAATCCGATCTCAGATACTTTCTAGCTAGATGACCCTGAGGAAGTTGCTTAACCCTATTTGCCTCAGTTTCTTCATCTGTAAAATGAGCTGAAGAAGGAAATGGCAAACCACTCCAGTATCTTTGCCAAGAAAACCCCAAATGGAGTCATAAAGAGTCAGACATGACTAAAACAACTGAATAAACTTCTGATTATAAATCTGGCACTCTCCCATATACTTACTGTATTTTAGCTATAGCTATTTGTATTTACATAAGCCTGTCTATAAACATAAGCTCATTTCTACTAGGCTGACTAAATTATTTTAACTTTGAAAAAAAAGCAATACTGGAAAAACAAGTTGAAAATCAGTTATTGTCTAATGAAATAGCAAGTCACCCCTGGATAGGTAGTCCCCTAGAGTGATCTTTGGCCCACAAACTCTAGGGTACAGCCTAGGCCATCTCTTCACTATTACCTATTACCTTAGGGTTGCCCAGTTAGCATGTCCTAACTGGAACTCCTTTATTATCAGCCAATAGTACCTCCTTTGCCCCTTTTCTTGGTGGGAGTAATATGGTCCTGCTATACCTCACCCCCTGGACTAAGGGCTAGAGCGGAATACCAAGACCATCCCAGCCCCTACTTCTCAATGTGGCCAAAACTCTTGTTCCCCTTTCTGCCTGAAAATGACACGTCCTGGTGGTGTCTGTCCTCATCTCTGGTCATGAGTATGTGCCAAATAAACCTGCCTACTTGACCCAATTTCTGCTCCCACAATTCTGACTGTTTACTGTGATTCCCCTGACAGTCAACCCCCATCCTCCAAGCAGCTCCAGTATGGGGCTTTGGTCATCCCCGCTTCAGCAGCTCATAAAATGAATGAAATAGTAAGCAATGGCAACACCTACAGCAGCCCCCCAAAAGGACACACTTTGGGAGTGCTGTCAAACTCAGATCTCACGCTTGCTTTCACATGGGCAAAAACAGAAAATGTTGTTCTTTCGAGGCGGCCAGCTTGTATATAGTTTTCCATCTCTGGGTCTGCTATGCCTTGAGTTTTCTCCCTCTTCAGCTATACCTCCATGGGATCTTTCAAGTCTCAGATAAAATCTCACCAACTGAAAAAAAGACTTTCCTTAGTCCTCCTTAGTCTCACTGCCTTCCCTCTTAACACTGCCCTATTTATACATAGTTGATAGGATGTGGTCTTCCCCATTGGACTGGTACTTCTTTGAGAGCAAGGCTTCACCGTTTTAGCACATATTAGATGAACAAATGTTTGTTGACTTTGCTTGGATAGTTCCTTCAAAGTCATCACTCCTCTTCAATTTATAGATGAGGAAACTTTGTTTCAAAGAAGCTAAAATGACTTACTCAGGGTCAAACAGCTAGAAATGTCTGAGACAGGATTTAAACCTCTTCTGTCCCCCTAAACCAAGCTACCTCTCAAGATGAAAGGCTTGTTAAAAAAAACTCATAATTTCTAAGAATTTCTAGGTGATACTATTAACATTAGGATCCCTGGAAGAGACATCAGGAGTTATTTAACTCAATCTTTTCATTTTCAGATTGAGAAAGTTTGAGGACCTTGGAAATGAAGGAATTTACCCAAAGTCCCACGGGTTATAAATATCAGAGCTGGGATTTGTACCTAGATCGTCTCATTCTAAATTAGGAAACTTTCCACCTTCCACACAACATTTTTTTTACCCTAAAGAATTACTTTTTTTTCTTATACATGAAATCATGTAAAACTTTTCCATATCAGCCATTTATAAAAATGCAAAACAAATAAAGTGAAAAATTATACTTCAGTTTGCAGTCAGAGGCCATCAGTTCTTCTCTGGAGGTAGATGGCATATTTTCCTCACAAATCCTTTGAAATTGTCTTGGATCATTGTATTGATCAGAGTAGCTAAGTCTTTCTTTAGAAGAGGTGTTTGGAACATATGTGCATGACACACATGAATTCCATATTAAATGGCCACCTGGGCATCTGTGAAGCAATATGGAGTAAGAGAAAGAGCCCTATGTTAGGAACCACAAGATCTTGGTTTTCTCAATGCGGCTCTGTGACTTACTTTCCTGAGTGAAGTAACTTTATTTTTAAACCCTTACCTTCTGCTTTAGTATTAATTCTAAAACAGAAAAGCAACAAGAGCTAGGAGTTTGATGTTAAGTGACTTGCCTAGGTTCACATAACTAGGAAATATCTGAGGCCTGATTTGAACCCAGGTCCTTCCTACTCCAGACCTGGCACTCTATCCACCAAGTCACCTAGCTAGCCCCTTGGATGGATTCTTGATAATGGCCTTAATCAATGTGATTCTCACTTGTTGAAGAGGGAGACTACATGGTCTCTAAGATCTCCTCTAGCTCTAGATCTGGTGACTAGATCTTCAATCTAACTGAATCTCCTCCCAGGAACTCCCCATTGCCCAAGAGAATACCCCATTGAGTAAAAACACACACACACACACACACAAACAATAACCATCACTTTCCTCCTCTAAAATATAATACCACAGGTATCCACTGGGACTTTTAAGCCAGGCCCTGGGAAGAATTTTGTCAAGGAGCAGCCTTACAAGTGAGGAAAGGTAAGTGCCAGCTTGGTGGTATCTTGACCCTCCCTTGGCAAATTTGTCTTGGATAGGTATCAGTATGTCACTGGGTGCTGGCTGGCAGAAAGGTCCTGGGAAGGACAAGGTTGGCTGACCAGGCATTGGGATGGATTTTTTTTAATCATAATTATTTTTATAATAGCCAGAGGAATAATAGCATCAGAAAAAACAAGACCAAAACTCAGTCACTACCTCCATTAAAATGATGAAGTTGTTGTTCAGTCATTTCAGTAGTGTCCGATTCTTCATGTCCCTGTGGACCAATGTTTTCCATGGAGTTTTCTTGGCAAATTTCTCCAGTGGCAAACAGATGTCCCAAAGTCACACATTAAGGAAGTTTCTGAAGACAGATTTGAATTTAGGTCTTCCCAACTCCAAGCCCAGTGCTCTATCCACTATGCCACATAACTTAACCTAAGAGGGAGCTTAATGACATTTTCATCAACCCTGACTTCCCCATTTTATAGAGGAGGAAACAGTTGAAGTGGACTTAGATACCATGTCAAGGTTCAAGTTAGTGTGGCAGAATTGGGACCAGAATTCATATCTCCTAATTCCCTATCAAGGGCTCCCTTCTCCTTAATAGATTCAAATACTTCTCATCTACCTCTGCTACATACCTTTGGATCTCTGGACCTCATTTTCTTCACCTGTTAAAGAAGGCTAAGCTAAGTGGCCCCTGAAGTCCCTTCTAGGTGTAGCTCTATGATCCTCTGGATGAGAATATAGGCCCACGATAGGGAAGTAACTTTCCCAAAGACATAGCAAGGAAATGAAGCTTGGGCTCAAACTTGGATCTTTTGACTTTGAGTTTAATACTCTTGCCATTATGCCACACCATTTCTCATAAATTTCAGGAGGACATATTCAGGAAGGCAGATTAGCATAGAAAGAAACCCGAGTCCTGGCTCTCCAATAAATTATCATGTGATTTGGGTGCAGATAACTTAACCTTTTTGATCTTCCATCTTCTCACCTGTGAAATGAAGACATTGAACAAGATGGTCACTAAGACCATTTCCATCTCTTACATTCAATAACTGTAAAATAACTTACATTTCTGAAATGCTCTGATGCTTTTAAACTACCTTACTTTATTATAATAGCTGACATTTATAGAATTCTTCAGGGTTTACAAAGTACTTTCCTCACAACAACCCTATGAGATATGTTGTGAGGAAGATTAGATTAGGTATTGATTAGCTAGTGATTAGGAATTAAGTTGTTCATAGCAGGAAGGAGCTGGAGCTGGGAATTCCAGGATGGAATGAGGGAGGAGGAAGTGTGTCTGTGCCCTGTGTGAGGACTCCATGAGTGGTGGGCAAAAACTGTTGCCAGCCTGGGAGAACACAGAGCAAAGGACACCTTGCATCCTGATTTCCCCTAGGATCCTGTGTGGTGGTGACATCAAGCAAAAAGTCAAGATCTACAGTCCTGTGCCAAGGAAGAGGAGGAGTTTGGGATCTATCTGGTGGACAGACTTGAGCAAACACCTTCTCAACTTGGTTCCTGAGACAACCTTAGCTCCTGGCATCTAGAGATCATCAGTGGATTGTAGTGAGAATCCCAAAGCCACAAAGCCCTAGCTGTTCTCAAGCCTGGCAGGTTCCAGGTCTGAGGCAGAAACCCAGAGACTCCATTTACAGCTCCTTGGGCCTTGTTAGTTTAGATCACTTAGATAAGAGTAGAATAAGTGCTTCCCATTACCCTGTGGTTTTATCCTTTAGATTTTAAGTATAGAAATCCCTTTCCCACCTTTTAGTCAAACTTAATTAAAGCTGTTAAGTCCCTTACCTTGTCAGCTTGTTTCTAGACACCGGCCTAGGGGAATCTGAGTGACAGTTAAGATCAACTGCCATTCCTATGGGAATCCAGTAAACTCTGGTCTTTCCATCCTGGTCTAGTTTCTCTTAAATCCCAGAGTGTGGGTACTCACAATCTCCTAGTTTTATTTAATATCCCTGGTGTTTCCATTACCCATACTTATATTTCCCACAGGTAGGCAGCAAAAGTATTTTTGTTCCTGTTTTAGATAAAGAAATTGTGGCTCAGAGAAATTTTGACTTTCCCAAGCCAGTGTCAGGCAAGATTTTAATCCAAGTCTTAGGACTAAAAAATGTTGGATTCTTTTTTTTATCACTATAATACAGCTCCCTTCCAATGACTCATTTATCCTCAGAACATCATAATGTGTATAGTACAAGTATTATCATTCTTTAAAAAAGAGGAAATTGAGGCCCAAGGTAGTTGGGTGGTTTGTCCCAGGTCACATAATGAGTAAGTGGCAAGATTTGAATCCAGATCTTCTGAATAAGCTTAGCACTCTTTCTAATATGTCCAGATCATTCCTTCATATAGAGAATAAGGTCTTTGGTCATAGGTGATGTTAATAAGGTAACACTGGAAGAGTGAAAAAATTGTGAATCATTTCCTGACAATCCTTCTTTCACATATTTCTAGAAATAGAATAGTTTTGTGGGATTTTTTTTATAATTGCATTCTTTTAAAAATATTTCAGTTACATGTAGAAACATTTTTTTCTTGTTTATACTTGATTAATTTTTTTATTTAATTAATTTAATGCAGAGTCCAGGTAAGCTTCACTCATATACAAATGAGGAAACTGAGTCCAGGAAAAAGAAGGCATTCTTTTTACCTCCAAAGCACACATAGTGGTACTCAAGCCTAGAGTTTAGGTCTTTTGGCTCTCATTCAGTACTCAGCATAATATGCTATTAGGTTAGGCCACCCAGCAAAAATCTTTCCTGGGCCAGGAAAAGATGGATAGTTAGATGTTGTTGTTGATGTTGATGATGGTGTTGATGTTGAGGATGATGATGTTTTCAATGATGATGTCTTTGTTAATGGTGATGATGTTGATGTTAATGATGATTATTGAATTTGGAGTTGGAGGTTTTCCTTCAATTTGAACCTTTTTGACCCTTCCCACTGTAATGATTAAAATTTTCTTGGAGACTATGTCCAACCTTTTTCACCCTTCCATTGTATTGGTCTTCTCTCACCCCCCCCAATTTCTTCTTTATAAAATATAAAATTACCCCATTTTATTTCTTTTCCCATTTCTCTTAGTAATATCCTTTTTACCCATAGTTTATATATACATATATACATATATGTATATATATATTAACATTTCATCTTATATGATTTGTTACTGTTCCCTTTAAGTATACCTCTTCTAGCTACCCTGATGATAATAACAATTTTTAAGAGTTACCAATATCATCTTTTCTTATAAGAATATAAATCATTTGAACTTATTGAGTCCCTTAAAAAAAGTTTTTTGTTTGTTTGGTTTTTTCCCTTTCTTAATTACCTTTTGGTGATTCTCTTGAGTTCTGTGGGCATCAAATTTTCTGTTTAAGTCAGGTATTTTCTTTTATGAATGATTGGAAGTCTTCTATTTTATTAAATGACTATACTTTCCCCTGCAAAAAATATAGTCAATTTTGCTGGTTAGTTGATTCTTGGTTGTAGATCCAGTTTCCTTGCTTTCCATTATATCATATTCCATGCCTTCAGTCCTTCAGTGTGGATACAGCCAGGCCCTGTGTTATCTTAACTGTGGTTCCATGATATCTGAATGGTTTCTTCTTAGCAGTTTGTAGTATCTTTTCCTTGGTCTGGTAGTTCTTGAATTTGGCTATAACATTCCTAGGCATTGTCAATTGGGGATTAAATGCAGGAGGTGATCTGTGGATTCTTTCCATCTCCACTTTTCCCTCTTTTTCAAGAATGTTGGGGCAGTTTTCTTGGATAATTTCCTGTAGAATGATGTCCAGACTTTTTCTTTTGTCATGATTTTCTGGTATTCCAATAATTCTTTAATTGCCTCTTCTGCATTTATTTTCCATGTCTGTAGTTTTATCAATGAGGTGTTTTGTATTTTCCTCAATTTTTTCATTCTTTTGATTTTGTCTTGTAGACTCTTGTTGCTTTGTGAAGTCATTTGCTTCTAGTTGTTGGCTTCTAAGTTTTAAAGACTGAATTTCATCCCGGGCTTTTTGGTCATCCTTCTCCTTCTGGTCTGTTTTTCTTTGTAGGTCATTTTTCACTCTCTTTGCCTCATTTTCAAGCTGGTCAATTCTGGCTTTCAAAACACTATTTTCTTGTTTTAGTTCATGTACCTCTGTTTCCAGGTGACTTATTTTGCTTTTTAAGTTATTTTCCTAATTGCCTTCAGCCTCTCTTAATTGTTTTTTGAACTGTGTTTTGAGTTCTTCCAAAGCCTGAGTCCAATTTGCTGGAGTTACTGTGTTTTTTCTTGGTGTTCCTTGGTCCTCCTCTGTTCCATTTGCTCTTTGTTCATTACCTGGATAGAAGCTGTCAATTGTAATTTCTTTTTTCTTTTTATGTTGTTTACTCATATTTTTTCTTTCTTTCCCCCTTTCATTGGTTGTAATCTTGCTCCTCTGATTATTTGCTGGATCTGTGGGTTTGGGCTATTCTGTCCTGAAGGGGCTTCTTCTCTGCCCTGCCAATTGACTAGATTAAGCTAATGAGTTATGAATGAGCCCTGAGGTCAAATCTTCCCCAGCTGGCAGCAGAAGCTGAAGGTGTAGAGGCTGAAGGGAGCTATGCTGCCCTCCCTGTTATCAAGGTATTCTGCCAGGGTTGCAGCCTTCACCCTGGTATCCCAGTCAGTAGGATTCTTATAGGGGGCTCTCTCAGTGCAGTCAGCAGGGGAGGGATGTTGGACATTCCCTGCCCCTCTGAAGGCTTTTATTCTGCCCTATTGATAGACTAGATTAAGCCTGGGTGGAGCTGATCTGTAGAGCTGGATATGCTCTGAGGCCAAAACCTTAGAAGCAGAGGCCCAAGATGGAGAGTAGTGTCTGTGACTAGGCTGCCTCCCTGCCAGCTGTGGTTAGAGCCCTGAGCCTGGTATAGCTGTGGCAGCAGGGCATTCCCTCCAAGCTGGAGCCCTCACCTGGAGATGCCAACAACCTCTGGAGACTCAGCACAGTTGGTGGGACAGGGGTCCTGCGACCTTCCTTCTTCCCTTTCCTTAAACCTGAGAATTCAGCCTTCTTTGCATACCTTTTAAGTTGAATTGAGCCGGAGGTTCCCCAGGCTCCATCCTGTTGTTAGAATAGGTTTTCTGTCCCTTTGAAGGACTTTCTTTTTGATTGGTGTGGGAGGGTTTTCACAGAGGTCTGGACTTTTGCTGCTTCTAAGCAGCCATCTTGACTCCGGCCCCCAATAGAATGTGGAATGTACTTTTAAAGAGAGCTAGTGACAGTCCCAGAGGGATAAATTCTAAAATCACTGAGTCCATAAATCAAATTGCAAAAGGTCATTTCTTGGGTTGAGGGCTGGAGCTACTAAATTGAAGGTTGTCAAAACCCAACATAAGGAAAACTTCATTTATTTCAGATCCAGAGTGAGCCATTTCTGTACAGCAGGAAGCTGGCTAATTGAATGAAAGATTCATCACTCTGTTCTTTGTGTTGTAAGGGTCTGACTCAAATTTCATCTCAGCCCCCATAGTACATTAGGGAATCTAATTATACATTAAGACACTTAACAGGATCACTGGCTCAGCTGAGGCGAGATAAAGGTTATGGGCCATTCATCTTCAATTGGGAAGAGAGAGAAGATAAAGCCTGTCCTCCATGAACCAACAGCCAGCTAGCTATAAAAGAAGTGCTAATTGTCAGAGAATCTTGATGCTTGTCATTCTGGCTGCCACAAGGAAATTTGTGCAGCACTCCCTCCAGGTGGTCTCTATATAAGTAGACCCTAGTTATCAAGATCTTCTTCATGATGACAGCCAGTGCAAGTTTTTTCTAGTGTAGCTTTTATCAGCCTTGCCTTCTGCAATCCAGAGGAAATTAGGTGGATCATGGTACCAACCTTGGAAGCAGCTCTTTTTGTGGAGAGCCCATATATACTCATGTATTAGAATGGAAGCTCTTCAAGGGCAGGGACTGTTTACTCTTGTCTTCCTATTCCTACTATTTATTGGCTCCTGGTACAGAAATCCCTTAATCCCTGCTGGCTGACTGATTGCTTATCAGTGCTGGATCTGATCCATCTTAGCCCAGAGGCAGAAGCCCAATAAGACCTGTCAGGGTGGGTATGGAGGGATAGACCATGTTATATGGAAGCACAAGGTGGTCCTGATGGTGGCCTTAAAATAGTAGAAGCAACCCCATAATCTCTTAACTGCTGATATTCATAATGGAAATTTTTAGAAAGGAAGATTGTGCACTGGTAATATTGTAAGGCTATATAACTCATGTTACACTGTCTATAGGGCCTCAGGGAAGGTGGTGGTGGTGGTGGAAATTTGAGTTAATTTAAAATGGCAAATTGCTAATGGAAGGCCCCATTTCATTTTCATCATAGGATCATGAATTGAGAACTTGGATGAATTAGTCAATTCCTTTCCATTTACAGATGAGGGAATTGAGAACTTGGATGAATTAGTCAATTCCTTTCCATTTACAGATGAGGGAATTGTGAAGCCCAGATTGTGGCCTAAATAAGTCCTAGAGAATTAAAATGCTTTACTGAAAAATTTCTTTTTTTTTTTTTTAACCCATACCTTCTATCTTAAAATCAGTGCTGTCTAGTGGTTCCAAGGTAGAAGAATGGTAAAAGTCAGGCAATGGGGGTTAAGTAACTTATCCAGGGTCACATAGCTAGGAAGTATTTAAGATGGGATTTGAACCCAGGGCTTCTTGACTCCAGGCCCCGCACTCTACCCACTGCCCTACCTGGTTGCCTTAATGGATTCTCCATTATGAGGTATAATCTATGACAGATCATTTTTACATCTTAGCAGTTCATCACAGTAACTGTATGATAGATGGTAGAGGACAAAATTGAATTCTTCAAAAGTTCCAATGGCCAAGACTAAAATCACAGAATGACAAAATAAGGATCAGGACTTAAAAAAAAAAGCCCTAAAAATCTAGGATGTTGCTCTCATTTGGGGCTCAGCATCTGTCTTTACCAGGGACCAAAGGAATTAACCTCTGATGTTCCAGCCAAGGAGTGGGCAACCCACCTCAGGTTTTGGTGCCATTAAAACTACTCCCAAGCATCTGCCCTGCTTTCTTCCCCCTCTCTCTTCCTTGTGTGAATTTAATATAAATTCTACCTCTTATTCCTTTTGAAAATCCATTTTGTTTGGTATCAGCCCCACTCTTTGGCTGGGCATGCATACATACTTTGGGAGGATGCCAGGGGCATTGTGGCTTCCTGGCATCTCAGAAGAGACTGGCTTCTAGTCCCAGGTGACTCCTGACATCCGGAAGACTGGGTTCTGACCCAGACTGAGGTCAAGTCTGTCTAACCAGAGAAACTCAGGAGGAGAGATATCACTGAGGGGTTTTAAGAGAGAGGGTGGAGAAAACACCTTTCTGTTTCTGTCTGTCTGTCGGTCTGTCTGTCTGCCACCTCTCTCTCTCTCTCTCTCTCTCTCTTTCTCTCTCCAAATTTTGCTAATTAATAATTATAAATTAATATACAGTCTCCAGAAAATTATGATCATAGCATCCTCATAGAATCAGAGACTTTGAGATCTAGAAGGAGCCTTAAGAATCTGCAAGACTGCAAGAATCTGCCTATTACTTTGTAGATAAGGATTCAAAAAGAGACAATGGCAGTCCAGACTAGAAATCAAGCTTCTGGAATTCAATCCCAGTGTCCTGGGGACACTATGGTATTCTCCTTATTTTTTTTTCCTTTTTTATTCTTCCACTCTCTTCATTTTCTTTAATTTTTCTAGGATCAGACTTGCCAACGACACCCCCAGTCTTCCTAGTGTCACTCAAGGCTAAAGGAACTGCTCTTGACTGTTTTCAGGTCTGTGGGATTAACAGAATTAGAAACCAGGAGAAGCCAAGTTAGATAAAGGACTCAGGAGGTTCTGGCCAGCAAGATAGGAAAGCAAACCATTTAAATTCAGATGGACTTCCACTTGTCCCTCCCACAACTATCTAGGGCTTTAAAGATTTCTTATTTTTGTAAGGTTTTCTCATCCAGAAATTCTAATATATATAGTTCCTTGAACTGAAAATCCCTCGGCTTTCATGCTCAAGCTTCTTCTTTTTAAAGACTGTCCTCAGTGGTTAGTCACTACTGACTTCTTTCTGGTGGGAGACCACTCCTTTCATGCCTTCTCTGCCTTTGCCTAGGGGTTTAAGAAAAAAGGCAGAACAGAGGAAGAACATTCTTCTTTTCATACCAAGGGAATTTAAATTAGTTCTAATTGGGGAAAACAGGGATTTTTATGTCAGTGCTACTTGCCTTGGTCTGTGCTACCACCCTAGTTCCAACTGTAATCACCTCTCTTTTTGGGTTGGTATAATAACTCCTAGTGGGTCTCCCTACTTCTGATCTATCCTCTCCAATCCATCTCCCATAAATGCCAAATGTAGAATTCTCAAAATATGTATCTGACCATGTAACATAGCTTTGTTTTCCTAGGCTGGGACTTACCAATGATACCCCTGGCCCTCCTAGAGCCATTCCATTCAAGGCTAAAGGAACCACTCTTTTTTTAAAAAAAAGTCAAAATGCATTTATTAAACACTTACTATGTGCCAGGCACTGTGCTAAGTGTGGGATATACAAATAGAAGAAGAAATACAGTTCTTGCCCTCAAGAAGCTTACATTCTAATGTGGAACACAACATAAAAAGGAAGCGAAGAAGCAAGATGGAGGGGGGAATGGGAGAGCTGAAAGTAGAGGGTTAGAGTATGATTGAGAAAGTCTAGATATTTAGGAATGGAGCCTAGAAAGAAAGTCTTGGCTGACTGGGCATCCTCCTTAAAGTGGCGATTATGGGAAGACCCAGACAATTAGAGGGGTGGAAGGTATTTTCAGTATCTAAAGTTCAAGTGTATAGTGAGCTTCCAGGGTAAAGAAGTTTCTGTGGAATGGGAGATAAAATCTAGAGAGTCAAGAGTACCACTGTTTCAGTGACTTCGTTCTAAATTACTTTCAGAATGACTGCTCCAATTCACTTCTCCACCATGAAAGCATTAATGCTTTCTCCAAAGTTTGCCATTTTCTGGAGGAGCCATTCTTGTAGGGTCCTGAAACAAGTCTGGAAAATCTGGTTAGATAAAGGGTCTGGCCAATAAGGAATGCAAGTGGCTGAAGTCCAGATGGAGATATGGATTCCAGGATGGGGACGGGGTGTGGAATACATAGGCAAATACAAGCAGACAGGCCATGTTTGACTCTAGGGGTAAAATAGGAAGTGGGGACAGGGAACCTGAGGTGGAGGAGGAACTCGGAGAAGGGCAGGGGTTCATGCACCGCAGACCTGGATATTAAGGCCACAGGCCAAGTGTAGAAAGGCCAGCAAGAGAAGTCAGCCAGGCCTAAAGAGTCTGGCCAACCAGAGTCAAAAGCCAGACCCAGATTCTTCTGGGTGGCAATGATGGCACCAGTGGCAGAATAACCTTGGCACTGAGCCAACATCTCCTGAGGGAAGGGTTTTTGTGTGCTGGAGCCCAGAAATTAGGTCAGAGGGGGGGCAAGACTAGGGCTCCTCTCAGCACACTGAACTATAGGAGAGGGCTTTGGGGTGGAGAGCCAGGTCAAATGACTGTCAGAACCGAGAGAGATTTCAGAGAACAAGTCCAGCCTTCACAGCTCACATACAAAGAAGGTGAGGCTTGGATAAATGAATGAGTGGAAAAGCAAACTCAGGTGAGCCCTGAGTACCTGTGGGGTTCCCTAAAAGGAATTAAGCACCTGAAGTGGACTCATATCAACCCCTCAGCTCCCACAGGAAAGCCCCAACATTCTGACCATATACAGAAGGATATTGCTCAGCCATATGGGATGTTGGGTCCTTTAGAGCACTTCTAGGACTAGGGGTGGCATCGAGTGTCCCATTGGTAGCAGAGATTCTCCTTTTCCTTTTCTGGTCTTGAATGGGGCTTGTTTTAAGGGCTTATCTCTACTCCTGCAATTCAAGGGGTCAATTTACATTTCTGTTATAAATCTCTGCTTATGAACCTTTTTTTTTTTTTCATGGACAGGTTGCTGAAGGGCATGATTTCAATGCACCTTCATTGCATATGTGGCTTCTGAATAGTCACTGCCTGGCCAAGATCTAGACTTTTCCACAAATCATAAGAAGTAGTGGTTGCCAGAGGGAGCAAAGCAATAGCAATGAAGGGGAAGTAATGGGGAGGAGGAGTTCATTTGGATAGATAGGGGCCCCAGAGGCAGAATTATCTTTGCCTCCTGGGCTCAGACTTCCCATAAAAGAGAGGGGAAATTTTTTACCAATTTAGTGGGGATACAAGCTTTGAGTCAGTCCCACTTTAGGAGGCAAGGAGCACCTAAATGACTCAGTGGATAGAGAATCAAACCTAGAGACAGGGAGTCCTGGGTTCAAATTTGACCTCAAGATACATCCTAGCTGTGTAACTCTGGGCTAGTCACTTAATCCTAATTGCCTGGTCCTTTACTGCTCTTCTACTTTGGCACTGAAACTTAGTATTCATTCTAAGTGGGGAGATAAGGATTTAAAAAATTTTTTTAAATAAGAAATACATAGTTTCCATCAACTTCTTTACTAATATATGCTTACCAGTTCTTGGTCCCAGAGAGAAGGGGGTGAGGAGGGAATGGGAGGGAAATGAGCACCCTTTGCTTCCCAGAACTTTCAGCTTGTTCTAAGTTTGGTACCCTGACCATTCTTCTGCCTTCCTCTCCAGAATGGGTAACAGGAATAAAAAGATTTTACGGCATCTGTAATATGTCAGGCACTTTACAAATAGCATCTTGTTTGATCCTTACAACTACCCAGGGAGGTCACCGCTATTATGATGCCCACTGGACAGTTGAGGAAAAGGAGGCAAGGAGAGGTTAAGTGACTTGCCTAGAGACGCGTAGCTCAGGTCTTCCAGACTCCAGACCCAGAGTTCTATCCACTAGCTGCCTCTGGGCTGCTCCTTCTACCTCCTCTCTCCCAGAACCCCCCCTCCTCAAACAGGTCACCACCTGGTCAGCTCTGGGATTGTGTTTGCTTCAGGTTCTCATTTCCAGAGCAGCCCTCACAGGAGGTGCTACCCTGCCTCTCTGAGCACACACACTCATGGATGAAGAGGTCCAGGGCATTTTGCAATAGTTGAACCCTAAGAGTGAATGGCTAGAGTCATGGCTCCCCTTTTTCTGAAATGCCTCAGGTCTGTTTATTCTCCATATTCTTTATCCATTCCAGACCATCCCCGTCCCCCTTTCAAGCAGAAACCATCCCTGTAATTCCCAGCATCACTATTTCCAGCTGACCAGTCCAGTTTCTTCCTCCAATCAGGGACACCGAGGCAACTTCTTGGGGTAGCCTCGCAAGGACACAGTGCCCTGATCCTCAGCCATGATAGGACTGCCTGGAGATGATGTAGATTCTGTCTGGAAGATGGTACCCAAGGGATGGTGCCTCTCCTCCTCATTGTGTAAATGGAATTAACTCTAGCAGATTCATAGTCAAAACTCTACTCATCCTAGGCATAGAAATGATGTAATCCTCACCTCCCTTAATGGGGAGGGGAGCTAGGCTGAGCCTGTCCAACCCTAATCCTCCCAGCATACACCATCTACTCACCCCAAGTGGACGTGGCTGTTCAGACTATCTGGATAAGAAGAGTCACTGACATCAAACTTCCTAATAAGCTGGAGAATTCCTGGGTCTTAGCATCTTCCCAGGCACTAACAGTAATTGCTGGAATTTATATAGTGCTTTAGAAGTTTTATAAAGCATTTTGTATATATTATCTTATTTTAATCTCACAACAACTCAAAGAAGTAAATGGAATTATTAAGGCTGAGAGAAGTGTCTCATCCAGGATTATAGAGCTAGTTAGTATCTGAGGCAGGATTAGAACTCAAATCTTCCTTGTCCCAAAGGCAACACTGTCCACTGCACCGCCTCTTTGCACTAAACCATAAGTTCCGCCAGACCTCATTACCTTCCCTACCACTTACCTTCCAGATTTCCTCAATAATTGCCATCCGACCTGCCAATGTATCCTAAAGACTCCTGCGCCCTGTAGTTGGAACCTTTTATACGTGTTGTCTCCCCCAAGTATTATGTGAATTCTTTGATAGCAGGGACCATCTCACTATTATTTGGCATGGTTCCTAGTAAATGCTTATTAAACACTTCCATTCATTTATAGTTTTACTTGAATTTTTGTGGTTAAGATCTTTTCTTCAAGTGATAAATACACAAAACCAACTTTAAAAAAATGAAGACACTATTAAAGAATAGTATGGAATAAAATAACTGGAAATAAAATGGAAAAATAAAAAATAAAATAAAATAAAGTCAGCACTGTTGGGGCAGCTAGGAAGCACAGTGGATAGTGCACCAGGCGTGGAGTTGGGAGGACCTGGGTTCAAATATGACCTCAGACACTTTCTAGCTGAGTGACCTTAGATAAATCACCTAACCCCAGTTGCCTAGCCCTTACCATTCTTCTGCCTTAGAATCAATGCTTAGTATCATTTCTAGGACAGAAGGTAAGGGTTTAAAAAAAAAAGTGCATGCTATATCATTATAATAACCAAACTCTGCACCAAAGAGTCTAGAAGATGTCCCTCCCTCCTTTGCAGAGTGGGGGGCTGCACATCCTGACAAATAGGATTAATGGATGGGTGGCTTTTGCTGAGTCTTTTTTCTTTTCTTTTTTATTCCTTTCTTTTTATCCTCTTCAATGGCATACTGAGTAGAGTGGAGTCTAGGCATAAATTCAGAAAAGTGAGGGACATAAAACCAAAATAAAACAATGATATAAATAAGAACTTTATGCACTTGAAATAGCTGTCAGTCAAAAAATATTTCTGTGAAATGATATTTACATGTGTGTATTTTATTTATAAACTCGTTCTCATCCATATGAAATCCTCATGTAAAATATATACAATCCACACCCCTTAACTATGTCACAAATGAATCTCTAGAAAGATTCCACACGCAGGTTATGTATTTGGTTCCATTCCTCATTAAGGTCTTCTCATTGCCGAACTGTGGCTTATAGGTGGGGAAACTGAGGCCAAAAAGGGCAAAGCGACTTGCCCCCAGCCACACTTCGACTGATGAGCAGAAGAGCCAAGGCTGGAATCCGGGTCCTGCCCAGGATTCATTCGCTGGTTTTGCCTGTTGCTGAATCCTCGGGGCCCTCGTCCAAACAGCCCGGCCGCGTCCGTGGACGCCCCGCAAGTTCTCCCTCCTTGCCAAACTCTCAGCTCATTCTTCGGACTCACAAGGGCTCCCGCGCTGCCGCCGAACCCCGATAAGTCCCAGCTTTGGGATGATTCCTTTCAGGACGAGGCGCATTTCTCACACCTTCATAGCCTGTGGCTCTCATTAGCACTCCTGCCTTTCCTGGTGATGGCACAAATCTGCCTGGAAAGGTCTCTGGGAGGAGGGGCAGCTTCCTGTTTTAGGAAAGTGAAAGGACTGCCTTTCATGAATGGCTGGAGACTTATCCACTCGCTTTATCTTTTCCCTTTAAGGAACAGCAATAGCATCCTGAAAGGTGAGCACCAGAAATGACCTTCAAGCTCATCCGGCCCAATTTCCCATTTAAAAATGAGTAAACTGAGGCCCGGAGAAGATAAAGACCTTTCTCGGTGCCCGTGCCGCTAACCAGAGGCTGTTTGTTAGTCCGTGTTCTATCTGTGAAATTCTACAACCCTGTAGGATGATGTATTAAGAAAGATAAATAGACAAAGATTTAAATTATTTTAAATTAATTTAATTAAATTCCTTTTAAAATATATGGAATGGGAGCCGCTAGGTAGCTTTGTGGAAAGAGAGCCAGTCCGAGAGTGGAGGTTCTGGGTTCAAATGTGGTTTCTTTAATTTCCTAGTTGTGTGACTCTGGGCAAGGCACTTCCCTAATTGCCCAGCCCTTACCACTCTTCTGACTTAGAATTGATGCGCAGTATTGATTTTTTTTTTAAACCCTTAACTTCTGTGTATTGGCTCCAAGGCAGAAGAGTGGTAAGGGTGGGCAATGGGGGTCAAGTGACTTGTCCAGGGTCATACAGCTGGGAAGTGTCTGAGGCCAGATTTGAACCTAGGATCTCCCGTCTCTAGGCCTGACTCTCAATCCACTGAGCTACCCAGCTGTCCCCTCAGTACTGATTTTAAGACAGAAGAAAAAGGTTTTATGTGTGTGTGTGTGTGTGTGTGTGTGTGTGTGTGTGTGTGTGTGTCTATATGGAATGATTCAGGGAAAATTTCACAATGGATTGTAATTGAAGACTTTCTTCATTAAAAACAAATAAATACCGAAAGCCTCCTTCCCTAATGGTGTTTAGTCCAGCTAAAAAAGCACTGAGCACATGGTAACTCTCTGAATGACAAGCCATTCAGTTGGTACAAAGAGGCTCATTGAAAGGAATGCCAGTGTAGGTTAAATGTGTGACCTTAGGCAAGTCACTCCCCCTTGGGTGGCTTCAGTTTCTTCATGCCTTCAGTGAGGGGGGGCTCAGTTCCAGGATCTCTGCTGTGCCTTCAGATCTACAATTCTGATTCTGAGGTAGCTAGCAATTCCCAATTTGTCAGTGAAGGAATTATTTTAAGTGACACAAAGGGAGGACGGATTGATCACTATCCAGAGGAGGGCTGGTGATCTCATGGGGGTGAAGGGGCCTAGAGTCTGGGGCAGAGGACAACTGGTTCAAAGAATTGAAGATGCTCCCTTTAGGGATGAAAATATTCGGGGGAGCCATGCTGGCTCTCTTAAACCATTTGAAAGACCATCAGGTGAAAATGAAAATAGATTTGTCTCATTTAATCTTGAGGTGGGGGTAGAACTTAACTGGAAATGGCAAAAAAAAAAAAATCAGAGCAGCTAGGTGGCTCAGTGGTTAGAGAGCCAGATCTAGGGATGGGAGGTCCTGGATTCAAATGTGACCTCAGATACTTCCTAGCTGTGTGACCCTGGGCAAGTCACTTAATCTCCATTGCCTAGCTCTTAGCACTCTTCTGCCTTGGAATCCAATACACAGTATTGATTCTAACACAGAAGAGAAGGGTTTTTAAAAAAATCAGATCTAGGCTTGATGAAGGAAGGAAAGTTCAAAAACAAGGCATCCAAAAAGGTGGAAATGGGCTGCCTAAATAATAATAATAGATAAGATTCATTTAGCATTTACTATGCATTCTTTGTGCTAAATGCTTTATAATTATTATCTTTTTTGATCCTTACAACAACCCTGGGAGGTAGGTGTGATTATTATCCCCATTTAAAATATAAGGAAACTGAGGCAAATAGAGATTCAGTAACTTGCCCAAAGTCATACAGCTAACGTGTGAGGCTGGATTTGAACTCAGGAGTGCCTAACTCTAGACCCAGAATTCTATCTACTGTAGCATTTAGCTGCCTTGCAGCTTTTTCCTTACTGGAGGTCTTCAAAGAAAAAGTTGGGTGATGCCTTCTTGACTCTCTTGTCATTGGGATTCTTGTTGCAATATGGGTTGAACTAGATCTCCAGTTGTGATCCAATGTACCCAGGACCACCGGCACTGAAGGCCACGCCTGTAAAGGGTCCCAGCCGGCCACGGTGGGATGGAGGATGAGAGGAAGAGAAATTTGTCTCCCTGAGTGTGTATGTGTCTACTGGCTTTGGACCTAGATGGAAGTCGTCCTCCTTAACACAAAGATTGGTTCATGAAGAGTTGAATGTGACTTGAATCAGGATAAAAAAATTACTCCTATGAATGCACAAACCTATCCTTCTACACTATGTGCCAAAATATAGAAGAGCACACATTTTAAAACTTTATATTTTCGAAATGCTTTCACTCAAAGTATTTCCTTTGATCTTTAACAGCAGCTCTGTGAGGTAGGCAGGGCAGGTGTCTGTTTTTATTTTCATTTGGAAGATGGGAAAGCTGTGGCTGAGAGACTTTATGTGACTCACCTGGAATTCATGCAACATTTACAAATGAGGCAAAGTTTTCCACCACTCGGCTCAAATATCTGTCTTTCGACTGAATTTTTTCCATTTTTCTTTCCTACGTGATTCCAAAGAATATGAAAACCAAAGTGAGTTTTCAGCTTCCTCTATCCTATTTTGGTCAGGATTTATAATTTCAACTGATTGAGGGACTCCCAGTATGAAAATTCTTTTCAGGGATAGAGAAGGGGGTAATTCATCTGGTCTTCGAGAGTTGCCTGGGCATTGAGAGGATGGGGGGCTTTTCCACGGCCACAGAGCTTGTATGTGTCAGAGGCAGACTTGACCCTCAGCCTTTGTGACTATAACCCAGCCTGCCTTTCCACAATACTACACGGCCTGCCTTTATTATTTTTTAAAAAGCAATTTGAGTTCTAGTAAGCAATGCTGTAGAACCCTGAAGCCTTTTGAACTCGTGCAAAGAAGAGATATGTCATGTAATCATTCTGGTTTTTGAAAGACATCTTACTTCCCAAGGCTTTAACTCCTTCTCTATGTTTTCCTTCATGTGGTTCAGCAAAGCTGCTCTCTTAATGTTTAGCTACTTTGCTGAACTTGGGAAATCTTCTGGTTCCCCTTCGAGAACTTAAGTGACAGAAGACGACTTTCCCACCAACATCAATCTTTGGAGTTTGAGTGAACAGAGATTCTTCTAACAACATTGGGGTCCTTTCTGCAGAGTGAAAAAATACCATGCTCTGAGCTTTAGTGATGTTCCTTCTGGGAAAGGCCCAGCTACAAGTTGAAGGACAAAAACTGGTTGGTGCTGTCACTCAAAGAGATCCAGATAGTCGGGGGGCTGGTCCTGCTGGCCACAGGGGTAGAGCAGAAGCTCTTTCCCCAAGGACGTGATGGGTTCTTCCTGTAAACAGAAAACACACTATTCAGGTGTGTGTGTGTGTGTGTGTGTACCCATGTGCTGGACCAAAAGCCAACCATCTGAGTGATGACACTGTGTGGACAAGGCATTCACGGCCCGTGCACAAGGTGATGTCCCCAGGAGGATTTCAGTTCCCATTTGTCCCTCCTACAATTATCTTCATTTTTAAGGCTATCTCATTTTTTTAGAGTTTTCTCATCCAGAAATTCTAATCTATATACAGTCTCTTGGACTGAAAACCTCTCAGCTTTCATGCTCAAGTTGTCTCCTTTTTAAAGATTCTGTCCTCAGTGGTTGGTCACTACTCTGCTCCTTCTAGGGGAGAGACCACACTCCCTTCCTGCCTCCCCTGCTCTTTGCCCCCAGCAGGGTACTCCTGGGAGTTTTGTTTTGTTTTTTAAAGGCAGAACAGAAAAAGCACATTCAGTATAAGAGTTCTGATTGGGGAAAGAATCATAGTTTGAAGACAGGAATTTTGATGCTAATGCTATTTGCCTTGATTTCTGCCACCACCCTAGTTCAAGCTCTTATCTCCTCTGTTTTTTGGGATTCTAACTGGTCTCCCTGTTTCTGATCTCTCCTCTTTTCAATCCATCTTCCACAGCTGCCCAATGCAGAATACTCAGAATATATATCTGCCCTTGTCATTCCTCTTCTCAGAATCTTTAGTGCCTCCATATTGCTTTTAAGAGAAAATATATCCTCACTGGTTGGCATCTAAAGACCTCTGAAATCTGGCTCCCACATACTTTTCCAGACTTATTTCACATCAAGTACCTTTCATACACTCTGCATTCTAATCATACCAGCCTCTCTGCTGTCCCCCATGCATGACATGTCATCAACTGCCTTTGGCTTTTGCTGTTCTCTAGTTCTTGAAGGTGCTTTCTTCCTCCTTTTGGCTTTTGGAACCCCTCGCTTCCTTCAAAGCAAAGGTCAGATGCCACCTCCTTCATGAAGTCTTTTTTTTTTAACCCCTACCTTCCATCTTAAAATCAATACTATGTATTAGTTCCAAAGCAGAAGAGCAATAAGGGCTACCCAAGTGGAATTGTGACTTGCCCAGGGTCATGCAACTAGGAAGTATCTGAGGTCAGATTTGGATTCAGGACCTCCCATCTCTAGTCCTGGCTCTCTATCTGCTGAGCCACCCTTCTCCTTCCATGAAGTCTTTGCTGAGAATCTGGGAAATTACTTTGTCTTACTTTGTAAGCATTTGCATCTCTGTTAATGTAGTACCCCATCTGTTTCCTTGTGAGCAGGGACAGTTTCCCCCATTTTTCTTTATTCCTGGAACCCAATACATCCCTTTGCACATGGTAGGTTTTAGTAAATATTCACTGAATTGCCCTCATAAGGAAATAATGATTTAAAGGTTTACCTTGTGATATTCCACTAAATCTGCCAGAGTGGAATGCTGTAGCTGGTCCACTCCCAGGAAGCTGTAGGAATCCGTGGAGGCATCAATCAGGAAGTGTTTGGCCCCCTCCTTTGAGAGGTAGGACAGAGCATAGCCTTTTATCTTCTCACTGACTCTGATCAGGAAACTGCCAGGGACTTTTGTACTCAAGAGCTCATTTGCTCTCTTTTGAGTAAGAATTCCTGTAGAAGAAACACATCAGGGACCTCAGACTAGAAAAAGCCAGTAGTTTTCCCCACCCCAGCTCAACTCAGGGGAGTTTCAAACAAAAAAACAAGGCCACTTTACCCCTACCTTTCTTTTTTAATTCTCTCCAGAAATGTAGTAAAGATCCTTATCAATATCAATATCTATTTTTATCCTTATCATAATCCTGGTCATTAGCCTTAAGAATTTGTGATCATTGGGCAGGGAGGAAATTTGTTTTCCTGTCTATGAGATTTCCTTTTTTTTTTTTTTTCCATTTCATTTCCTTAAAAAAAAAAGTTCTGAACTTCTCAAACCCCAAATAAGGTGAAAATATTTCTATACAAAGTGAGAAAGAAAACGCTCCTGTATGCTGTGAATCTGTACCATGGACAGATTGCTTGTTCCTCCAAGTCTACAACAACAAATTTAACGTATTATTTTCTCAGCTGTCTTTCCTGCTTGCATTTTTTTAAAATGAAAAGGAACTTCTAAGCAGATGTACTATGTACAAAATAAGAAGTGTGAGCTGTTCCCACCGTACAAGAGAATGCGCTACCACTGATGGTACTGCTTATAATGAATACTGGCTTGCTTTGATGATGCAGTGCCTCAAATATAGTAAATGCCTGATAATGTTTATTGGTAGAGATGACCAACTTTGAAAGGTTAACTATCAACATAAGCCACCAATCCTAATTCCAAAGGACTTAGGATAAAACCTGGTCCTTAAGGGGCACAGTGCACCTAGAGCCAGAAACATCCAAGCCCAAAGCTATCTTCTGACACGTACTAGCTGGGTGACCCTGGGTGCTTCATTTTACCTCCTTTTGCCTCAGTTTCCCTATAACAGCACCTATCTCTCAGAATTTCTATGAGGATCAAATGAGATAATAAGTGTAAGGTACTTGGCACATATTAAGTGCTATATGAATGTTAGCTATTATTATGAAAAATGCTAGTCACCTCCAGATAGAGAGCCAATCAATGTACAGGGCAGATTAAAACCTTTTTTAGGACGTGGCTAATGCAGGAATTTGTTTTGCTTAACTATATATAAAAATACACACACATATCTATGTATATAGATATATATTTGTTAACGGCTCTTTTTTTTTTTTTTGCCTTCTCAATGGATGGGGAGAGAGAGTTTATAAATAATATAAATGTTAAAAAAAATTGAAAATGAAAAATAAAGTTGAATTTTTAAAAAGGCTTGTTGATCAATTGCTTACTTGGAAACAGTAATTGCAAATAGTCCTGCTTGGCCTTCAGTTGTTAGGGTAACCCCCTAATTTTAGGGATGAGGAAATTGGGAAATTTTTTTTTCATATATAACAGAGATGAATACCAGATTATGGGTCAGCTCTCCAAATTTTTGTTGGGACCCTATATTGTCAGCGAATAGATAAGGCTACCGTGGGTGGCATAAGAAGTATGAAATTGAGATTTAATGGTTATTCTCTGTCACAATGGCAAGAATTTGATCTAGTGAGAAGCCAAGCCAAGAACCACAGTCCTCTAACAATCCTACTGCATTGTCTACTACTCATGACTGCCTAACATCTCACTACCCTTAGAAAATGTAAAACTATTGATTTTCTCTATAATTTAGACATTTGAATACTTCTCATCAACCTTCTCCCCAGTGAACAAGGTTTCCCCCAGGCTTCTTCCCATTCCCCCTTCTAATTCTTATCATCATTTAATAGCTTTAATCCATACACAGACACTGCACCTATCACCGACAGCACCCTGTTGACACTCTATGTTTCTTTCTTAGACCATAGTTAATATTTTTCAATGCAATCAAGACCCCTGGTAAAAGAGTTCCCCACTTTTAATTGGGAATTGTACTTGGCTGCTCAAGCAGTCAGTGTAGAGAAAGGCTGTTCCATGTAAAACAGAAAAAAAAAATTTCCATTTCTTTTCTTGATAAAAGACCTTTAATTACAAGAGAAGAAAAGGACCTGCTTCCACTTCCTGACTCCCACCCCCAAACTGTCTCTATTTATTATCTTTCATGAAGTCTGGGCATTCAGAATTCAAATGGAGCCCAATTTAGTAATTTCCCAATTCCAGAGATACTTGATTGTACCCAGGCTACCATTTACTTTCCTTTTTTTTTTTTCAGATATAACAGGGATGAATACCAGATTATGGGTCAATTCTCCACATTTCTGTTGGGACTGTAGCTTGTCAGTGAATATGTACAGCTACCATTGGGGATATAAGAGGTACAGAGGCATGTGGGAGCAATGGCAGCCAAACTCTTTCCAAATCCTTCTCAAAGGGAAAACTTAATCACAAGATCCTTGCAATATGGAAATCGCCATAGAATATGGAAATTTAATGCTAGTCTGGTTGAATAAGAATGCAAAGCCTGTTCTTTATCTGTAAATAAGCCTCTTAAGACAGTGGGGGAGAGGAAAGATGGCAGGGTAGAGAAAGTGGGCATACACACTCTGCAGCCTTTCTAAAGATCTCAAGTCACTCTGGACCTCAGAAAAGACTCTTGTCTCTTGAGGTCAGAGTCCTCCAATTGGAGGGGCTTTGGAAAGGGTCATAAAAAAGAGCAAAATTGAAGTGGGGGAAGGAGGAGGGGCTTCTTGCCTCGGAACCTTGGGGAGAGGAAGTGGCACCCCTTGGGGCAGGAGGGGCTGCAGACTTGGGGCAGGTGGCTAGCGGAGTGCCAAGGTCGGGGAGCTGGCTCAAGAAGCACAGGAGAGCCCCGTGTCTGGCTGTGGACATGGTGCAACCAGCTTTGGGGAGGAGACTGCTAAGGGAAGGTCTAGCTGCATGTGACTGGTGCCTTTTCTCTCTTTGTCCTACTTTTTGTTATTTAGTAAATAATTATAAGTTAGTCGTCTGAGAATTTTACTCTTAACAAGAGGAAGAAGGGACCTCGGAAGCCTCTAGTCCATACTCTTCATTTTGCATGTGAAGACCTGAGGGGCAGAGAAATGATGTGGTCTGCCCATTATCATAGCAAAGCTGGTCCCTCCAAATCCAATCACATACTTAGAGTATCATATTCGCAACTTATGACAGTGAGGTGACACAATGGATAGGGTACTAGAGTCAGGAAGGCTGTAGACACTTAGAAACTGTATGACCCTGGGCAACTCTGTTTGCCGCTGTTTGCCTCAGTTTCCCCAACTGTAAAATGGGGATAATAATGGCATCTATTTCCCAAGGTTGTTGTGAGGATCAAATGAGATGATATTTGCAAAACGGGGAGGCTGGTCCATTGTAGGCACTTATTAAGATAAATGCTTCCTTCCTAGAGGAGAGGAATATTTGGGAGAAGGCCAAAGAATCAGGAGTAATCATTTCCTCTTACAGTCAAGAAAAATCCATGGAGTGGCAAAAAGTGTTAGGTGTTTCTTCTTCCCTTCCTCTTCTTGGGGCTTCCATTGTAGTCAATAAATATCTATTAAGTCCTACTATATGCCAGACACCGTGTTCAACACTGGGGATACAAATAGAAGAAAAAGGAAGTTCCTGCCCTCAGAAGCTTCCATTTTAGAGGGGAAAAACAATACATAAAAGGTACAGAAAAGAGGGAAAGGAGGATGTATGGCTGTCTTGAGCACTTCCATAAATGAAAGGTTCCAGGAGGGACTCACCAATGAGAAGAAGAAGGATGAGGAGACTGTCGGGGTGGAGGGACAGGAGCAGGTCCCTTGCACTGACACAGTGACTGACACCTAATCAATACCTTGCTCAAACAGTTTTGGTCACTCCTTAATGTCTACTGCATGAAGTTGAAACTCCTTGGCTTGGCATTCAAAGACTTGTTGTCTAATCCCATTTTAAAATAGCCCCCTCCCGGACGTTCTATATGAAGCTACACCAAACACCCTGGTGCATCTCTGGCATAACCTAGACTTTTCTGCCTTGTTACTTTTGCTCACTGTGTTCCTCATACCTAGAACATTATACCTTGTCCCCTGCTGAATTCCTTCCCAGCCTTAAAAGCCATGCTCAGATAACCCGGCATTCTTTAACTCCTACCCTGCCTCACTTTCCATGTCTCTCCCCATCTCCAAACTCTAGTTAAATAATGGTATTTTCTTACCTGCAAGGAAAGAAAGATACAAACATTTTTAAAAGCACCTACTATGTGCCAAGGATGGTACTAAGCACTTTACAAATATAATCTCATTTGATCTTCACAGAAACCCTAATTATTGTTATTATTATATCCAACTATTAAAAATAATAATAAAACACTTCACAATCCTCGAACATTTAACTTTCCAAATTATTTTCCTACAAATCTTCTTATTGGGTCAGGAGTATAAGTATTATTAGCCCTATTTTATAGGTGAGAAAACCAAGTCCTATAGTGATAAAGCAATTTGCCAATAGTCAAGGACTCAAGCCCAGATTTTTCTGACACCAAAAGCCAGAGCTCTTTCAAGCACAACACAGCAGACAGGTTGTTCGTGGATAAAAAGCAAAAATCTGATAAAGAGAAAGACTCCTGTATATCAAACCTGGAATTTCTCATTACTTCTATGGGTGAAGCAGAGTGTCACATTTGACAGGGATTCTTTTGCATTCTGAGAAGAAAATCATAATGGAAAGTTACAGCCAGATCCACGTCGAAGGTCAAAATCCCCCCGAAAACAGGTCATGTTATAGATCTGATTAGATTATAATACAGGAAGATTATCCGAAGAGGCCGTCTGTTGGCTGGCAATCTAAAGCCACTTTCCATACTTGGATCATAATGAAATAATTTCATGGTGAATCACCAATAATGACTAAGCTGTGTGGGCAGTGATTCCACAGACAGGTCCAAAGAATTCAAGACTGTTAGGCTTTGACCTTCTTCAAGCAAGCCTCGTATCTAAAACTGTCCACACACACACAGTTATACTGAGACTGCTATACAAATGTTTTCATCTGAATCTTTTTTCTCTTTCTTTGATTTTTTGGGGAGCATTAGGGTAGACCTAGTAGTAGTATCATTGAATCAAAGACTGCACAGTTTAGAAATATTTACTTGGGAGGCCATGAAGAGGATTGAAGAAAGAAGGAAAGAAGGGTTTAAAACTTGTAAATTGTTTTTAAATTAAAAAGATATGTATTGTGGGGGCAGTTGGGTGGTTTAGTGGATTAAGAGTTAGGCTTGGGTTCAAATCTGGCCTCAGACATTTCCTAGCTGTGTGACCCTGGGCAAGTCACTTGACTCCAATTGCCTAGCTTTTACCACTCTTTTGCCTTGGAACCAATACACAGTATTGATTCTTTTTTTAATTTTTTTTTAACCATTACCTTCTGTCTTAGAATTAATACTGTGTATTAGTTCCAAGGAAGAAAAGTGGTAAGGGCCAGGCAATGGGGGTTAAGTGACTTGCCCAGGGTCACACAACTAGGAAGTGTCTGAGGTCAGATTTGAACTCGGGATCTCTCATTTCTGGGACTGGCTTTCAATCCACTGAGCCACCCAGCTGCTCTTCCCAGACAGAAGATAAAGACATAAAAAAAATGTATTGTGAGGGCATCTAGGTAGCATAGTAAATAGAGGTCCAGGCAGGGAGTTGGGAGGACCTAGGCTCAAATCTAGCCTTGGACATTTCCTGGCTATATGACCTGGGGCAAGTCACTTAAGCCTAATTCCCTAGCCCTTTCTCTTTGGCCTTGGAGTTGTTATGGAGACAGAAAGTAAGGGATTTAAAAAAGCTATGTAGCATGTATGTACACATTTATAGTATGTTATATATATTATACATGTTATATAGTATGTTATGTTTATAGCATGTTTATAGTTTATGAAAAAGAATTCCTCTAGAGGCAAATTCTACTGTATTTAAAATAGAATTTTATTTGCAACAAAATATATATGCAACTTTTCATAAATTTTTCTACTATAAAAAACCTGAATTGCATCTGCATGGAAAGGGACTTCCAAAAATTAAGTAAAAGTCCAAGACTAGAAATTGTTCAGTTATAGAGTTTGGTGAATTCTTTGTAATATGTACAATCGCTAGATGTTCCAGATGCAACCTTTAGAAGTCCCCCCCAATAGTTATCAACGCCTTGCCCCCCCAAATAAAGTAGGCAATAACGATATTTTATTCTTTGACTCCATGCCTACTACCTTCAAAAACACCTTTAGGTTTTTAGCGCAACTTCCTCCTGGAACCTTTAGGAAGCTTTTTGTAATGCACAGCCCTTCCTTATGGGCTCAAAGCCATACTCAGAGAACAACCTCTTCAACAACCCAGAGTCATTCCGATTATATCTTGGTGCTTCCCAAGGGACCGTTAGGGTCATCTGGCTTCTCATATCAGGGCTCCCTTAGAGATAGATTCTGCACTCTTACAGGAAACTTTAATTCTGCTTGTTTCCCCTTCCTGCTAGTTTCCCCAAGTCTCCCATATTGTGTCTTTGGGTTAGCTCCAGATCAGGTATCATAAGTCTACAGAAGTCCAAAAATAGTCTGGAAGGGGCCCAGGGATCCTTGAACTTCATAAGAATTGCAAGGGAAGAGGAGAACCCAAATGGCTCTGATCATCTGATGCAGCTGCTTTGTGACCTCCCCAGTTGGAAGAGATTTCTTTTATCTGATCTTATAGTCCTTTATGTTCTCTTTATGTCCTTATATTTCTAATTTGCAGTTTACCCATGTATCCCCACCTTGGAGGTGTCCTAGAAAACAGTCATCACTTCATTTGTCTTTATCGGCATTACATAGCAATGGGAAAAGGGGAATGAAAAGGTGTTTCCTTTATTAGTCTTGTTTAAAAACGATTGGGTCTTACTAATGTACTGTTGGTGGAGTTATGTTCTGATCCAACTATTCTGGAGAGCAACGGGGAACTATGCCCAAAGGGCTCTAAAACTGTGCATACCCTTTGATCCATCAATACTATTACTAAGCCTGTATCCCAAAGAATTTTTTTTTTAAAAAGAGGGGAGAAAGAACCTCTTTGTATAAAAATATTTATTGCAGCTTTTTTTTTTGGTAGAAAAGGATTGAAAATTAGGGAGATATTCATCAATTGGGGAATTATGGTATATGATTGGGATAAAATACTGTTGTGCTATATGAATGATGAACAGGACGATTTCAGAAAAATCTGAAAAGACTTATATGAACTGATACAAAGTGAAGTAACCAGAATCAGAAGAACATTTTACATAGTAACAGCAATTTTTTTTTATGAACAACTATGAATGACCTAGTTATTCTCAGCAATGCAGTGATCTAAGACAATCCCAGAGACTCATAATGGAAAATGCCATCTGCCCTGCAAGAAAGAACTGATGGAATCTGAATACAAACTGAAAAATAACATATTTCACATTTTTTGTTTGAGATCTCTTCAACAAAATGACTTATATGGAAAGATGTAAAATCTATCATATGGCTTACTATCTCAGGGATGGGAGCAAGGAGGGAGTGAGGGAGGAAGAGAGGGTGGGGAAGGAGGGAGAGAATTTGGAACTCAAAATTTTAAAGAAAATGAATGTTAAAATATTCTTACATGTAATTGGGGAAAATAAGATTTTTTTTAAAAGAAAAAGTCAGCTAATCTAAAAAAATGATTAAGTCTTTAAGGTCTATAGTGTATCATTAAAAAAATACAGGGGCAGCTGGGTAGCTCAGTGGAGTGAGAGTCAGGCCTAGAGACAGGAGGTCCTAGGTTCAAACCTGGCCTCAGCCACTTCCCAGCTGTGTGACCCTGGGCAAGTCACTTGACCCCCATTGCCCACCCTTACCAATCTTCCACCTATGAGACAATACACCGAAGTACAAAGGTTTTAAAAAAATACATGTTATTAATGGCTTTTGTTTTTAGACTCTATATTTCCCAGGATATCCTTCCCCCCAGACCCTCCTAGAGAGTCATGCTTTATAATAAGGAATTTTAAAAGTCAGGGAGTACAGGAAGATATCAGCAAAATTCTGCTTTGTCATTATAATTTCATAGTTTTCAGGTTTGATTGCTTTATTGTTTTTTTCTTTCTTTCTTTTCTTTTTTTTTTTTAACAATTTGGCAATGTATACAGTACATTGTTTTCCTGGCCCTACTTATTTTGTTGTTGTTGTTGTTCAGTTGTTTCAATAGTGTCTGGCTCTCTGTGACCCCATTTGGGGTTTCCTTGGCAGAAACATTGAAGTGGTTTACTATTTTCTTCTCCAGCTCATTTTATAGATGAGGAAACCAAGGCAAACAGGGCTAAGTGACTTGCTCGGGGTTACAAAGCTAGTGTCTAGGGCTAGATTTGAACTCAGGTCTTCCTGACTCTAAGTCTGGTGCCCTATTCACTGTGCAACTGAGCTGCCTTGACTTATTTTACATAAGTTCATATAAGAATTCCAATGCTCTTTTTATATTCATCCTACTCATTGTTTATTACAACACAGTAAGGTTCCATTACATTCATGTACAACTTTTTTAGTTATATCCCAACAGTGGAGACCTGCTTCATTTTTAATTCTTCACTTCTGTATCATAAGCTACTTTAAATATTTTGGTGTGTATGGGACCCTTATTTTGTCCCCCTGACTTCCTTGGTCATATGTCTAGCAGTGGAATTTTACAGTAAAAGAAATGTACACTTAGTCATTTTCTTCTCCTAATTTCAAATTGCTTTCTAATTAACCAATCCACAACTCTACCAACAATGTATGAATATGCTCATCTTTCAATAATCTTTTCTACCATTGATTATGATTATTTCATTTTTGTGATGACTGTAGTGCAATAGGGTGCATGTCAGCCCTGCAAAGCCTTGCTGCAGAGTTTTCTGTCAGTTGATAAGGGTTTAGAATCTTGAGGAAGTTTCAGTTGACCCGGGAGACTCGTGGAGAGGAGAAGGGTCAATCTGAGCTCTTTCTTTGGATTGAAACCTGACCTATATTCTGCAGCTTTTCTTTTAAAAATTGTTAGCTTAGCTAATTCCTTTGAATCTCCCTAACCTCCCTTATTCCCCATCTTCATTTCCCTGCCTGATTTTCTGAGGTGTTCAAAGGAGGGTAGATTGGAGTGTTAGTTTTAAACCTGATAGTCTAAATAGTCAAATAGGGCTTACCCTTTTTACAAATTATCTATTGAATCATTGTATCCAACTTCCTTAACTCTATTGATTATAAAACCACTTGAGAGCTGAGTTAAGGCAGATCCTTTCTCAGTTTCACGTTCCTGTCTCCCTCTCCCACCTGAAGCTTTCTCTAGGCAGTCTGTGTTCCTTAGGCAACAGCTGTTTGCCCAAAGTATCTCATCCGATCCCTTACAACTCCTTATACCTCTGTGTTTATATTCCCTAAAATCAGTCATTCCCTTACTACTTCTACCACCTCAATTTACCACCTTTACCATTATACCTTCCTTATTCACTTTACTGCCTTAGGGATTCACAAACCCTATCCACAGTGCCTTGTCCTCTTGTCCAACCTTATCTCTGCCTTAATTTCCCTACTACCTCTAGCCTATTCCCTTGATTACCTCCAGCCTTTGGTCTCATATCTCCCCATTGCCTCAGTCCCATATTACATCTCCTTATTCCCTTATTACATCCTGCAAATTCCCTTATTACATGACTGAAATTTCAAGAGGCAGTATTTCTGGATATTAATTTATTAACTGACTGACCAATCAAGACAACTTAATTTGGTCAAATGCTTCTCTCAGAAATCAAAGACCAGGCAGTTCCCTGGACTAGATCCATAAATATAATTGTGGGAGCTCATTATTCAGCTCCTCCTTTGGAAATCCCAAGACATCTCTAATTGGTAAATAGCTAATTGGAGGCTGTCCATCAAATGGTGAGTAGCCCCATGTCTTTCAGGAAGAGCTTCATTATCTTCCTTATCTATGAATTGGGTTTTATTGGTGGGGAGACATTTCTTGGGGTTCCTAAGAATAAGGGAAATATATGCAAAAATCAATGAACTGATTGGGGCCTCTAATCCAAAACTCCAGATATAGGAATAATTATATATATACATATATATGCATATATATGTATATGTATATAGTATGCATGTATGTATTGAAAATTCTCTAATTATGTTTTTTTTAAACCCCCTTAATTTCGGTGTATTGTCTCATAGGTGGAAGAGTGGTGAGGGTGGGCAATGGGGGTCAAGTGACCTGCCCAGGGTCACACAGCTGGGAAGTGGCTGAGGCTGGGTTTGAACCTAGGACCTCCTGTCTCTAGGCCTGACTCTCACTCCACTGAGCTACCCAGCTGCCCCTCTCTAATTATCTTTGACATTATTTGAGATGACATAAAAATTCAATTCAAAGAATGAGTCACTTTTATGAAGCAATTTAAGGTGCACAAAGTACTTTCTTCACAACAACTTAGTGAGATAGGTTGTATAAGTATCCTTACTTCCATTTTATGGATAATGAAACTGAGGCAGTGAGTGACTTAACTAGTTACTTGACAAGCAAATATCAGAGGTAGGATTAGAACTCAGGTCTTGTCTGACACCGAGCCCAGGATTCTTTCCTGTATTCCTGTCGGTTTACTAATGTTGAAGTTACATGGAAGAGAGGAAGGGGAAAAAAGATGGGTGTTGATGTAGAAGGAGGGATCCTTTGCAGGTGATCAGGTTGGGTTGGAAGAAATCAGGGCAGTAATAATGCTGTACTGATACAACAACAACCAAGTAAAAGCCAGGGGATGTTGGTCATGTCCATGTAGAAGTAAATAACTGTGTCAAGTGATCAGAGGCATTTGTGTTCCCCATTTCCCTTAAAACTCTTATGAAAGTCCAAGTATCCCTAGGACCCCTACAAACTGTGTTTGGACTACTGCCCGCTTATGAGACCTGATCTGGAGTGTAGCTAACACTGTGCGGAGAGACACAGCTTCGGGGACACCGAGAAAACACCAGAAGTGAAGTTTCTGGAAAGAGCTCAGAGTTTCTAAGGGAGCTCTAATATAGACACTAAGTGACAGGCTATAAAGGAAGTAGCACTGGGTTACTGAGGGACTTGGGTGAGATGTTCTCTGATTATGGCTTACTTATGGTCCCATAAGTAAGAGCTGTGAATTACAAGACCTATAGATTGTTCAAGTTTGAAGATACTTCCTAAATGATTCCCTAGAGACGTGCTGGTGAACCTATGGCACGCATACAGGAGAATGCTGGAGAGTGCTGCCCCCTTCCCCTTTACCACCATACCTGAGGACAATTCTCACATGACTCACCCCTCTGTCCAGCAGCCCAATGGTAGTGCTTCCTCCCTCCCCTGTCTGGGGTAAGGCAGGAGGCTCACATGCTGCACGGGGGTTACAGTTTTGGCACTCAGTCTCTAGAAGGTAAGGTTAGTCATCACTGCCCTAGAGTCAGTTATAGGAGGTTGTACTAATGTACTACATCTAAGTTCAAAGTTCTTTCTCACAAGATACCTCTAGGAAACCTTTAAGTCTGAGAAGCAGTTGATATGGGGCGGACTAGATGGTTTATGAGTTTCCAACTCTCAGTTTCTGTGATTCCCAAAGGCAAGCTATATATTTCCCTTGTTACCCCTGAAATATGAAGTGCAATTCTCTCTCTCTCCCTTCCCCCCTCCCTCCCTCCCTTTCTCTCTCTCTCTCTCTCTCTCTCTCTCTCTCTCTC